>NC_072776.1:4558786-4800027 GCF_022539595.1 Amphiprion ocellaris | reverse complement strand
GCGCAGCGCAGATTTTCTGTGCGCGGAGACCGTGTCAGCAGTGCGCAATTGCGCACGCGCGCAGCTTAGAGGGAACAGTGGTCCTGGGGTTGTGAAGACCTCTAACAAAAAGGTCCCAATGTACAACATTTTAGTGAAACAAACTGAAAAATTGTACTGTAGCCATTAAAAAATATCAACTATCCAAATGTGTGAGATTAGGATCGTATTTTAAGTACAGGTGTATCTGTGAAGTGCTTTGGGAAATTACCAAATGATATATACATACCCAGATAACCTCATGCCCTCATGCAGGCAGCTTTACAAATTCCAGCTACTATATTTTTCATATTTATATTAAGCATAGGAAATGGTTCTGCGATGTTATCCTAAATAACCACTGGTGGAAGAAAACACAGAGTCATGACCAGATTCTACCATTTATTACACATATTACATTCTTAAATAAAAATGCTCCACTTAACAGTTCTTGCATAGATATCTTACAATACCAATTTAGAAAAGAATTATGAAACAGACCAGTAACAAAAATAAATTTTCTTCTTCCTTAATAAAGAACATTACCATACTAACATCATATAATACAAATAATATTTTAAACACTTTGTACAGCAAAAAATTGTAAGTAAAACAAGGGAACTGAAATAAAACAAACTCAACAGAGGTGACAGTGACAGAAGAGAGGAGGGTGGGGTGGAGTGACGGGTTATGGATCCAAGGTTGATATGAACGGAGTTACAGAGCCCCTGTAGGACGGCTGATGGTGAGGGATGCTGTGATGGTAAAAAACACATCTGTTTGTCTTTTTCACTTTCCTACATGTCCCTTTGTCCAAGAACATGTTTAGTTGTGGTCTCGACAGCTGTTGTTTGAGTCGACTGTGTACACACATTGGATCATACAAAAGGTGCTAAAATACCACTTGCAGTTGATGATGATATTGGATTGCCTGCTGAAGATGTGGCAAAAGGATTGACACCAAATTCAATTCTGTTAGTCTGGACTCTAATGGGCATTAATTCAAAGGTAAATATCATTTTTCTTTTCATCATCTGTCTTATTTTGCCCATTGTTCCTGTTAGGTATAATAATACCACAGTAAGATACTCACCAAGTTTTCTGCTTAATAAAGCTTTAACAACAACCCACTTGGACAAGTAATATGAGCATCATGCTCATTTCTACAACCTCAGATTTAACAGAAATTGCCTCAAACTTTTGCTTGGCACTTGAACTGAAGGAAATATTTCATGTGGTCTGGTACCTTGATCTGGTGAGTAGCAACATGTTGTCCGAACCAATAAAAACAACCAAGTCTTCTAGACATGACATGTCTACAGGACCTGGTTGTTTCTATAGTTGTGTGTCCTGTTCCAATTTATTTATAGTAACAGGATTTTTAAGAGACATGATTTATAGAAACAATGGCCAAAAGTATGAATAAAAGTATTAATGAACAATTAATTTGAAATGTAAGGAACAGTTCATGAAGAAACTAAGAATCCTGTACACCACTGGCCACTCATGAAAGTCAGAGGCCTGAAATGTTGGCAGATTCTTTGGCTTCGACAGTACTGAATTTTTTTGAGACACCCTCAGCAAGACTTTATGATTAAGAAAAACTAATAATAGTCTTAATAGTTGCATTTGACTTTAGAGAAGCTAATCAGCATTTTGTGATAGGTTGAACTGGATTTGGCCATCTAAAATTGTCCAGCTAAAATTTCACAGAAGAATATAGCAAAGACAATCAGAAACTTTTGGTACCAATCCTTCTTTTTCCCCACATACTGAGAGATAGAACAGGCCAGACACCAAAAAGTAGTCCGTTAACTAAATGAACATCACAGGAAAGCATCAGGGATCGACTGACAGAGAGGATAAAGCACCTACAAGGATGGATCAGCTGAAGTTAAACAAACTGTACCGACCGAGGACATTTAGCTGGCAAAGGTGGAAAAGTTATTGCAGTCTCACCAAAGAACTGCTTGGAGCTCCCAAGCTGCATAGCTCTTGAGAATATACCTCAGAACAGCTGGATATCTGAAGACTATGAGCATGCTGGGCCCCACAGGGCTCTGACAGTTGTGGATTTGGTGGAGTAGGTTTGGTGAGGGTGAAGTGAAACATACAGACACAAGGAGAAGGGTAAAGATCTGTGAATCTCTTATATACTGACACATCAAGCATGGACAAACACAGTAGTTACAGACAGAGTCACTCCGGGATGCCACTGATACCAAGAAAGTTCAACCAAGTCACAGCATGACTGTTTACGGAGTACAACCCCCAGAGTAACAGTGATGAAAAAGGCATTTCACTGGAGGGTTAAGAACGGACCTGTAAAATGGTTCTTGGTGGCAAAGTGCATCCTGGTCGTGTAACAAATGTTAAGTGGATATTTGACAGAGTGCTCCAACAGACTATGCTAGCAGTGCGTGCACATGAAGAGTGCAATAGCTAAGTATGATCATGTAGTGCAATGTTTGCAAGAACTAAAGCAGACCTATAGAAATGCTGAAATGTTTGAGACGGTGCTGTCGCCACGTACGGTTAATTTCACACAGAGCTGTCTGTATGTAAGATCTCACGCTATTTACAAAAGCTGCCAGAAGTGACAATCCTTCTTCAGGATGATGTGGTGGGAAAGTGTGGAAACTGAAGCCTGGTCCCTCAGAGGACGATGTCTAAAATGCTCCCCGTGGTCACAAAGGATGTCTAAAGGCAGTTTTCACACTGGGTTTGTTGGTTTGAGTCTGAACCTGAATTTGGCTGCCCACTGGTCTGCTTTTGCAATTGTTAACTGATTCTTGTGCCAAGCAATACCTGCAGATTGAAGCTTTCCATTTCACAAATGATGGTCAATCAAATTAAAAAATGTTGATTTATGGGTCACAAGTTTGTCGAATTTCATGCAAGGATGCCCTGACCTGTAATATGTTTACATAAAGGCCATGCGCATGGGTCTGCAAAGATAACACAAATTTCGTCATGCTCCCAAGTTTGCGAAGGTTGCTTACGTGTACATCCACATGCCCAAAGTTTGTGACACTGTGGACTGTCTGCATGTTATGATTCATCCTTGAAAGGGTTATGATTGAAGTATCTGCTGCCACACTTACAAGATTCTTTGAGCTATAAAAGTCCATCAATAGTGCCCAAACACAATGAGAAGTTCTCCAGAAATCCCATCCTATGTCTTCCCATTGTGATCGGCACACTTCAGTGCTGCAGCCTAATCTGTAACTAGCTGCTTTATCCTGTAAAAAGTGCAAAGTTACAGTCTTTCAAAAACTTTCACGTTTTTCTGTGTTCGATATAAGGGAAATGCAACCATTTTATGTAGTAGACAGAAGCAGATCGATTATAGTATGAATAGTACTACATGTCCACTTCTGCAAGTCCACATCGGTCACGCAGAAACAATGAATTGTCATTTGTGACAAACATAAGACTCTGTACGTAGCTGGACATACACAGGTTTTTCCTTTGGGATCTGAAAAGCTTTCTGACTGCACATAAACTGTACCAGAGTAAAGGCGGATTTCAGAATTCAGACAGAGATTTCAGATGTTGTTTTTGATCTGCACCTGTGGCAGAAAAAAATATGCACATTCCCAATTTTTTTGGGTGAGATGATCCCAGCTTCAGACTAAGCTCCCACTGTGAAAGCACCTTCAGTAAATTCCCTGGATTTCCTCTCACCTCCATCCAGTTGATGTGCGGGAATGATAAACTCATCCAAAGTTGGCCACATAACATTGGATACCACAACATTTCCAAAGACTCAAGCCCACCTTTGACTTTGAAGTTCGACTTGACAGTGCTATCTGCAGTGTGCTAAGAAGCTAAACTTAAACTAAAGCTACTTCACTCCTGCTTAAGCTGCTGGCGCCGCTATACCAGGCGCCCTAGAAGACCATGAAAGCATTATTTTACATTTGTGAACAATGAGTTTGGCTCCAGCTGACAGCAGACAAGAGACTGAGAATGTTATGAAGCGTGAAGAGTCGGAGCGTATCGGTAATTAAGATTTAATGGGACGGCGGTGTAAGAAAAACAGTCCCTCTCCTTCCACCTTCCATCCATCACTCCTTTTCTGCGTCTCTGCCTCTCGGCTCTTTCCACTACATCTACTACATTCACAGCAGTTAACTTGCAAATATGCAAATCTTTGGGCAAAATGTGTAAAGTGTGCATTCAGCATTCCTGCAGCTGATAGTGCATGGACAACTGCTGTGGACAGAAAGGGAGAGATGGGGTGAGGATGGAGGGATGGAGGGGAAATAAGAATGGCACTTTAAACTGCAAAGGAAGGGGGAGGGTTGGGAGACACGGAGTGGATTAAATATCTGTCGGGACTTTGCAGATAAATGCTAATTTATTTTATCTGTAATCCATGAGATAACATGCAATGGCTGATTTAATGATTTGGATATTCATGAGAATAAATGATTTTTTAATCCTTTTTTCCATCAAAGTTTAGTCTCTTTGACAAATATCTCACAGTCTCCTGGTATTTCTGGATTTTCTGTTTGTTCTACATCAAATCTGTCCACTGGGTGCGGATCGGTCCGGCTCAAGGTCCCTGTTGGTGTTTTTTTTTTTGTTGTTTTGTAGGTTTTTTTTCTCCAAACCACTCAGTTTCCCTGTGACCCAGAGCTATCTCATTAGCTGAACTGCAACCAGAGAAGAGGAGCCAGGAGTGCTAACGCTAATCAGAGCTGTGGGACGGCAGCTAGCCGGCCTGGAGGAGCCTGAGAGACGACAGGAGACCCGGAGCGACGCTGTGACAGAAAACCTGCTCTGACTGGCTCAGAGATGTGAAGGGAACAAATGTGAGTTTGTATCTAAAGTGACTCTGAGATCTGTCGGATGTCAGGAGGGATTTTAATTTAGGGGAAGAGAAGCCATGAGTCGTGTTTGTTTCAAGCTGTACATTTAAAACACTTTGCAGCCTCAAAATCTGCAAGTCTAGTGTTCAATGTGTTCCTCCAAAAGCTTTTAAGAACACGTCAATTTAGGTCAGTTTTAATTCCAATCTGAAGTCAACATGCATCCATCCAATGTTCTGGAAATTAGGTTTTCTTAGGACCTTGTTCTAAAATAGTTTTTTCACCCATTCTCAAATGCGCAGAATCAGCCCCAATAAATTTAGATTATTTTTAAATTGCAGACATTAATAATGCGGCCTACGTGTCCTCCAAAAAATGTGAACTGAATGTCAACTAATCTGGCAGAGAGTCTGATTTATCTACTTCCGATACAGATCGAGCTGCAGTCGGCGCTCTGCAAGGCATGAGTTTGCATCTCTTTAATTTGACTCATCAAGCTCTGTGACTTTTCTGAATGCTTTGAATGTGGAAGGGACAGAACAAAACTCTAATAAATACCCTCAGCCATTGTTTAGATTAAAAAAAAAAAAAAAATCCAACAGCTAATGTATCAGCTAACTTCCCCCCACGCTGCTGCACTCTGTTCAGCAGCTAGAAATCAGTTAGAAACCACTCAGCTGAACGGCTGCTTCCCTCACAGTATGCCTCACACACACACACACACACACACACACACACACACACACACACACACACACACACACACACACACACACACACACACACACACACACACACACACACACACACACACACACACAGATACACATTCATGCCATCAAACCCCTCACAAAGTGCTACGATCCCCATCCTTCTATGATTGTACGTCCTGTATAGGAGGCTCCTTCTATATCCTTTGCATGCCTCTACATTGTGGGCGTGACTTTGCATCATCCAAGCTGAAGAAAACAAACATCCAGACAGCTTTTCTAAACCACTAACAATGAAATCAAAAGTGAAACACTGGATTCATCTCAAACGTGAGTCGCCTTGTCGTATTTAGCAGAAAGAGAGAGCGAGTAGAGAAAGCTGCCGCTAGATACCCATATGGAGGCTGATCTCCTGACCGGGGAGACTCTGCCCCTGGCTGAAGGGCAGTTTCCGTGCTGGAGGTTTTTTGTATCGATTGTTCGAAGCTACACCATAAACCCCCCTGGAGGAGAACGTTTTCACTGCTTCACCTAATGAAGGTTGGCAAGGCCAACTGGCACGATGACGGGGCACGCTGGGATGTGAAATCCCCCACCAGCTTCAGGAACCTGCACCCTCACCCAGCTGCACCAGGCAGCAGCAGCAGCGAGCATCGGGCTGTTTGCATGCGCTGCGGGGCAAATGCATGGTGGTGGGCGGATGGAGCAGCGGTGTCAGTGTCGGCGCTGATCGCCCTGATTGCAAGGCGAGTTTATTTTTTTCTGCAAGAAAAGGAAGCAGGCGTTGAGGATGTGTGTTTGCCCCAGTTTTCTCTCATCTATTGTGTTTTGTTTTTTTTTATCAGAGGTTTCAGTGATTACATTCACACAGACAGAAGTCATTGTTTTCATCACACACAAAGTACAGATTTGAAAACCCTGCAGCTGATTTTACTTTGTTTTTGAAGCCATGCCCATGAAACTCGAAGCATTAGGTCAAGAGACGTTGCCTACGAGATAGCTGGCTGACTTACAAATACCAATCATTCCACAGGCCTTTAGTAGTTAGATCCAAAACATTTCCTTCACTACCATTACTGAAGTCTTTTATTGTGGTCATTTAGCTCAGATTAAACCTCTCAAACCAAAAATCTATGTTTGTTTTTTTAAATCAACAAAATGTTCAACTTTCCCTTAGTCCTTGAACTAATCACATGTGACTTTTAGTTTCCTCTCAAATCTTCCAACTGTACAAAAATCACTTCATTCTACATTGTATATATTTAAAAATTAACACGATTCTGTAAAAACAAAAACAAAAAATCTGCACTGTTTGGTGCAGTCAAGAAGCCACGACTGACTGAGCCGTCACATGATAAAAACACTTAGGACCTTTTGGATGAACTGGGTTGAACTGCAGGCAGTGTTTACACTCAGCAGATAGAAGACCAGTATGGAAGCTGATTTTAGAAGTTAGTCATGAAATATCTATGGTGTTTTGAGCCACCATTTTCCCGTCTTGACGGCACAAAGCTAATTTTTGAAATATCTGTTGCAAATTGCGACACTTTGAGCATCACTGCTGTGATGGTCAGCAAAAAAATGACGCTCAAAATATTAGCAAAGTAGGGATCTAACTGGAACTTTTTACAAGATTCCTTTAAGTTTGAAATATAACCTTTATTTTTTATTCATTTGCTTGCTGTATGTTTTACTCCATGTATCTCTTTAATGCAGGATGATTCTGATAAATTCAAAATAAATCTTTGTCAAATTGAACCTGGAGCTGGAATTTCTGCAGCATGTTGTATTAAAACTAGAAACAGCTTGTGATTCCCCCCCAAAACAGATTGTATCACTATATTACTGAATGTTTCTGTCAGTTTTCTGTGATTAGAAAGATGCTTTTCTAGGTTTTTAAGGAACCAGCTGTGATAAAGCTTCGGGTTTCATATTCATTCTACATGTTTACTGTTGTTTTTTTAATTCTTTCTAGATCTGCCACAGTTGTTTTAATTGGGTTTATTTCTGATGGAAACATCGACTAACACACTGAACTGTAACCAACAATGAAACCGCAGTGTCTGAAGTAAAAAACAGCGATTAAATGAGAGGCAGCGGCTGTAGCGGGGGATATGTGGGTGATTGCTGGAACTGAGAACAAGCTGATTTCTCACTTCAAAGGATTTGGAATAGTTTGTTACCTCCAGCCGAGAGCTAAGATACTCTTCTACTAAACAACAGTTGCTAAATTCCTACTGTGAAAAAAGATTTGGGAGCAGAACATATAATTCCAGGAAGAGTGTGCGTGTGCATGAGCTGCTGTGTGTTTATGTGTGTGTGTGTTTGCTATAAAGCCCGCCATGCAGTGTTTTGTTTTCCAACTCTGTTCATTAGTTTAATAATTATTTTTCCTAAATCTTATTAGTCTTATCTGAAGAGGAGCCGTGAGCAAAAGGAACTGCGTTGTGTAAGAGTGTGTGTGTGTGTGTGTGTGTGTGTCGACGGAGTGTGTGTAGAGTGAGACAGAATTGTTTTTGTGTTGCATTTTTTCAAGTCTTTTATGATTTTTTTTCTTTGTGTTCATTTTTTTCCTTATTTTTCACTGTAGTAAAAAAAAGCACAGATAACATTGAAAAAAAGTCAGTGCAGTCAATGGATACGAAACAGGCAAATTTAACGGGTCCGTGTGACCGTGTCTGTTCAGAATCACCACTCGAAGGTCGGATGGCGTCTTTAGTCCCACGTGAAAAAGCAAAAAGCAGCTCTTGGGGTTTCTCGCCTTGCAGCGCTGCCAGAGAGATGAGATCTCAGAGTCTGTGAAAGCGCTCGAGGATGACTTTCAGAAACAAAAAAAGGGAAAAAACCAAAACCAAAAAATAGGTTTCCAGTTTTTAGCGAGTCCTCTGCCTGACTGAGGGACCTCAGGAGGTCATTCCTGGCCTTCGTTTTCCAGCTGCAGCGAATAGCAGGGCAGAAAGAGCAGCACGAAAAAATGACCTCTCTGCTTTCTGCTTTTATTTTAGTCCAAAAAAAAGAAAAAAAAATACACATCCCTTTTCTGAGAGTTGGTATGATTCTGTTTTTTTTTTTTTTGTTCATCCACTGGTTGCTTACAGACTGCAGATGAAGAGTCGGTGCTCATGGGGATTCAAAGACCAACAACGCTCTCCTTCCATCCCACACATTCTGTTGAAGTCATCTTAGATTTTTCAGTTTTTTTTTTCCTCAAACACATTTCAGCGAGTTTTAAGACATTTTTTTCTCCAAGAGAGAAAAGAACAAAGTGTCATTCTTTTTTTTTCTTGATAACAACAATAAGAAGAATTATTGTCCTCTAAGTAGAAAAAAAGGGAAGAAAGTGTCGCTGCGCATTTCTGTCAGATGGCCTGCGGAGGCGGCAGGCATCTCAGTGAAGGTGAGAGATGCAAACACCCACTGGAGGAGAGCCTGAGAGCTGCAGCAGCACCCGCTGACCGAGGCCCCATGGGTGCACCCAGGCACCCAGCGTCCGAGCCCTGGGTCCGATTGTCAGCCATGCTAGGAGTCCATCCGTACAGTCTCTCTCCTGCAGATTTTGGCATTGTTGTTTTCTTCACGTAGATTACTGGAGCTGACTGCGGCAGATGGTGGTTTCTTATGTTCCGTGTATGAGAAACATCAACAACGAAAAAAGGAAAAAAAAAGTTGAGTATTTGATTTCAAGAAGCCGGTAAAACACTAACAGCTGACTATATGGATATTTAAAAGTTTCCTCGTCTGATAATTTAAACACACTGAATACAGAGAAAGAAAAGAAGGTAATGTTTCATCAAGCGAGCTTAAGTATATGTTGGTTTGGCAGTGTCCAAGCCCCCAGAGCCGCTGCGTGAGAGCGGCCGGGGTTCACCGGGATGATGCATTCAAAGACGGTGGTGTGAAGTGTTCCCTATTGCAACATGTGAGTGTGTAAGTTTTAAAGAAAAACAACAATCTAGCTACTCCTCATTTTCCCTCCTATCCCCGTCTCCGGTGGCCCGTCCCAGCCAGATGGTTTTTGGACGGCGGTGAACGAGGCGGGCGGTTGGTAGCTCGACTGCCCATCCCTCTCTCCTCCTATCTCTCCTCCTCTTCCTCATCTTCCTCCTCCTCTCCCACTCCTCCCCTCTTTGCCCTCAGATGTGCCTCTTCATGTGCAGGGCCAGGTGGTCCGACCGGGAGAAACACCTGTAGAGACAAACAGGAATATCCATAAACATCTCAACTGTGCACCAGATTTGGATAAAAACTTACAAAAATGACCAAAGTAAAGACTTGCAAAGGCACAATTAGTCCTACTTTGTTGGAGATTTGCACAAAATAACCACAATGCATCTGGCTGCCAGGAGCTGCTGATTGATGCCATGGGCTCTGTTCATTAGCTGTGAATGTGCTGCCCTCCCAGTCGTCTGAAATACCCACCGGCTCTGTGTAATATGTGGGAAATCTCCATAATCCCAGGCTTCTTCAAACTTCCCACCGGCAATGTGTATTTGCTGGAAATGCTCCACACTTCTACAACACATCGTCTATGTGTGTTTCCTGGGAGTGCTCTATACTGCTGGGCTCAATGAAATATTCACCGGCTCTGTGCGTTTGCTAGGAATACTTGACAGTTGGAAGACGTCTGAACCATCCATCATGTGCTCGGGTTTATTATTTAATGTTACTGTAACATGAGTGATCATCGGTGCAGTAGTCTGGGGGCTGTGAGAACTTCTGTGTGGATGTACGGTTCTGATTGTTGGACAGTTATGTGACCTCAGATGTATCTAGCAGGGATGTCCCGATCAAGTTTTTAGTTCTCGATCCAATCCAAGTCATTAAATATTTAGTGTTTGCTGAGTCCTAATCCAATACCATCTTCCTACATAATACACACTGCAAGTACATTACGGTAAGAAAAATCAATCCAGCGTGGACCGTATGCTTGACAACTGAATGCATTCAGAAAAAATGCCGCATTTGCTCCACAAGCTCCAAAAGATGGAAAAACTCTGTATTCTCTACATGCGTCTCATGTTTTGTACATTAACTTAGGGACCTGGTTGAGTTTCTTACTCTTCAGCACCGTAGTGATCCAAGCAGGCGGTTCCTGGGACCACAGTTAGTTCTGTATTAGCAAGCAGTGAGCATTGTGGAAGTTTAGCCACCAATGGGCACCATGACAGAGACATATATGACACTTAATGTCCTCCACTCAGAGCTATACAGGAGGTCCTCGACTTACGTTGGATTTTCATTCCTACAGATTGATGTAAGTTGATTTTTGCCGTAAGTCAGAACAAAAGTAAGTCAAAGCCCACACGTGTATGTTTGTGCATGTTAGTTTATACTGGTGCATGTGAGTCCCTTCCTTTGAAACTATTGTTATTCCTGATTTTAATGACTGAAAATGACGTCCCATACTGCATCGGAAAAGCCAAAGTGTCCTGCAGCATTCAGTCAAAGTTAAAAAATAAAAACAAAGACTTTCATTTTAGTTATTTACCAAATTTATGTGCACTAGTTTCATTTGACCTCAGTATGAGAGTCTCTACTGCTGTTCTTTAATTTTTAATATACTACCTTTTCCATACAAAACACATGAAGTACTTCTAAAATATATTGCTTTGTTGTTTATGAAGCTTGTTGTTATAGTTTTTAACAGCGACGCTAAATTGATTAGTTGATACATGACAGAATTATTAACTATTCCATTAGTTAACAATCTTGATGATCATGTGTAGTTTTCTTTTAAAAATAGCTCAAATTTATTTATTCCAACTTCCAAAATATGAGGTCCTCTGCCTTAACAATGTCTTAACAATTTTAATTTAGTCGTAATATTTTTTGGTTTGAGCTATTGGGTAAACAAAATAAGCACTTTCACTGGTAAAAAAAAAATGACCATGAGTCTTTAGAAAACAGAAAATTTGACATTAGACAGTCTAACTCAGTCTGGTGGAGATGTGAATATTTTCTGACACTGGTTGGATATAAACCTCCCAACATTAATATGCACTTTCAGATGCAGTCAGTGAGCTAAGTCTCAAAAGATAGTTGCCTAAAAGTAGTTCTGACAGCTGCCGTCTAAAGATTCGTATTTGAATTAGATGTAACAGTAAAATTTCAAGCCTGACAGACAGACGGACAGCGACAGAAAATGAACTCACAGGGAGAAGCCCACACACTCCAACTACTTCATTCTAAAACTACAGTGAATTTAAGTTGTCTCACTCCATTAAGTCACACCAGAGAAACCCAGATGTAAAGACGAACACTGGCCAATTCAGCCTCAGTGATTTCCTAAATACGGCTCAAACACGGTCATAAATCACAGCCAGACCTCCACAGCTCTGCAGTCCGTCCTCCAGCTCAGTAAAATACGAGCGTGGAGCTCATTAGATATGCATCGTGAACACGGACACTAATGCAGACGGGCTGGCAGCGCTTTCTAACGCTGGCCCATTTAACTCGGCACCGACTGCACCTGACGGGAGAGAGGCATAAAAGCAGGTGCCAGTGATGTATGTGACGAGATTCACGATGTCACGAGTATTTTAATTTTATGACTTTATTAATTGTGGCGACGTTAAAGCTGAACATCCGTAATAAAATGAATCACAAATGATATGACTAAAGGAGAGGCAAAACAAAATGTGGGCGAGACTAAAACAAGAAATTAAAAATTCAATTTGCCAGAGGCTTTATTCATTATTAATTAGTCAAGGCCTATTCTTTGTGTGTTTGAGTGTGTGTGTGTTTAGGCTGTTAGCTGTTGTTCAATCCCAGCCCGACACCCAAATGTACTGATGGATACTGAAGCAGAATCTGCTTTTACCAAGATTAATTCTCTTAATTTCAGTCGGGATAGATCACCTGAGGGCTCCTCCACCTGAGAAGATGTCACCTAGATCAGTCGGACGTGCTCTTTGTTCCTCAGCTTTACCTGATGAAGGTCTCAGAACTGAAAAATGGTGTTTCCACTACAGCTGGTTGCAGTTGAAAGGACAGTGTGTGGGAGTTCTCTCTTCTCCCAGCCACAGATATTTCCTCCTACGCACCTGTCTACTAGAACCTGCTGGCATACATGAGCCTCTACAGCCGAGATCTTTTTCTCTCTGTTTTTTGGCCTTCCATCCACCCTGCAATCCTCCTCCAATACATCATGTATCATGTATAATTGTCAGCCTTCATAAACACAGACACTAGCAGCAAAAAACTGAGAATCCAGTTTTCTTTTGCCTCCAACACTCTTTGTGATGCTTCATTCATTTTCTAAACTAATATTCTGTGACTGATTAGAACGCTGCTGCTAGTGACCAAACTTTTGGACATATTTTCATGAAAGTTGGTGAAGATATACAGCCTGGACAGATGAAGATTACATTCAGTTTTGGTGATCAAGTCGATGTCAATTCAGTTTGTGACTTACACTCATGTCATACTGGAGTCTATGCAAAAATATTGACATTTTGCACAGAAACAACAGTTTCTCCAATCTAACGAAACCAAATTTGGCATACATGTGATATTCTGGCCAAGAATCACTGTTATCATGTGGATTTTTGCTTTTCAAAAGTGATTATAAACAGCTGTGAAATTGCCAAACATAAAAGTTATATTTGCAGAATACAGGAGCGTAAGTCAGACTCTTCTGATGCTTGGAAGAAAAGGAAAGCCGTCTCCATGGAAGTGAAATTAGATAGAATAAAACGCTGGGAACAGGAAGAAACACCGACCAACATGGTTCAAGTTGTAAAAACAGGTCAACATACTGTAGCTAGGGCTGGCCCAAATAGCAGACGTCAGACGGACGGACGGACGGACGGAGGAACAAGCCGAATATTCAGTTCAGTCCGTAACGTCCGACACGGTGGGCAAACGGAGGAAGGAGATGAATATTCTGCTCGGTTTGTAACGTCCAACGTCTGACGGGACATCGTCAGAAAGTTAAATCACATAAATCTGTGTAAAAACAAGTGTGAGAAGTAGCAGCTGAGGTTACAGACTTGTAAAAACATCAACTTTTAAATTTTTGGCTAGACGAACAACAAGACTGTGAGTTTCCAGCACATTTCCGACTGTTTTGGTGTTTCAGGGTCGACGGTAAATTTCTGAACATCAGCTGTAAAGTGTCAGGAAGATTCTTAAGTGGAGTCCTGACTTCTCCAAATTAACACTCAGTCATCTCTCAAGTCAAAGCAAAGAAGGAGTCAACATGAACAGAACACAGTTTGAACAAGTGACTGATGAAGGCCAGAAACAGCGTAGCTTTTATACAGGCACATAACCATGAGTTACACATCCTGGTATGTGTTATCTCTGGTTCGCTGCCTTGGTTCCTCTTTACAGCACTTCATGAAAAATTACTGAGCACACAAACACAAAATATGGCAACGTTAACCCTCGTGTTGTCCTGCAGGTCAAAATTGACCCGTTTTAAAGTTTGAAAATGTGGATAAAATATATATTTTCACAGTGAAACTTCTGATGTTCACATTTTCAACATTTTTGGGAAATCTTTGAACATTTTTTGGTGGAAAAAAGAAATGTTAAAATGTTTAAGAACATTCACAAAAAAAATTAAATTAAAATTACATTTTTAAGGGAAACTTTTAAGGAATTATTGTAACTTTCTTCCTGAAGGTTTTGCAATTTTTCCGAAATCTGGGGAATTTTTTTGCTGAATTTTTGGATTTTTTTCAGACAAGGAAACAATATTTTTTGGTGCCCGTAAATGAGGACAACAGGAGGGTTAATGGACACAAACTCTCCCAGTGATGGTGGTGTGAGGACGCTGTTGAACGTTGCTCTCCGTTGTCTCTGAGCTCCGGTGTTTCCCCCTCGGCCCTGAACCGGCCATGTGGCTCCTACTGTACACCTCCACTAATCTGGACAGATGGCCACGCCAGTTACTGTGTCACTGTCGGGGGGCGGAGCAGCCGGACCAGCTGGTACCCCCCCGAAAACACACACTACACACACTACACAAACACAGAAACACACACACCTCCTTCTTATCCTCCTCTTAACTCTCCTTTCTCCTCCTCATTTCCCTTTTTGTCCTCCTCCTTCTTCCAGCTCTATGGAAACATCAGGGGGTCCTCGCTTGATTAGGCAGGATTAATACCAGCCGTGTGTGTGTGTGTGTGTGTTTCCCCAGGAGAAATTGTGTCAGATTGAACATTCTATCTAATGTTAACCTCTCCATGGCTGCCACTTTTTGCCATTCTCATGGTAATATTTGGCCGACTCCACCCACCACAGATGTGTGTGTGTGTGTGTGTGTGTGTGTGTGTGTGTGTGTGTGTGTGTGTGTGTGTGTGTGTGTGTGTGTGTGTGAGATTGTGTGTGTGTTTGTACGCAACTGTACAGATGAAGGTGCATCCCGGCTGTGTTAACCCTCCTGTTGTCTGCACTTATGGGCACCAAAAAAATATTGTTTCCTTATCTGAAAAAAATCCAAAAATTCTGCAAAAAATTATCCAAATTTCTGAAAATTTGCAAAACCTCCAGGAAGAAAACTCCAATAATTCCTTAAAAGTTTCCCTTAAAAGTTTTATTTTAGAAAAATCCCCCAAATTTGGCAAGAAAATTCGTGTAAATATTTTTTAAAAATGAGTAAAATCTTCCCAAAAAAATCCTAAAAATATCTGGAGTGAGTGTATATATATCAGTAAAACTTCTAATATTTTCTTTAAGAACATTCACAAAAAAATCAACAACACGAGGGTTAAGCATGTTTCTGTCCACCTTGTAATTTGAGCGCCAAAAAACCCCTAAAGGAAAACACTAGAAATGTGAATGAAAAACTAAAGGTACGGTCATACTAAGGGCTCCAGAAGGGTGAAGTGTTGGACAAATGGAAACTTTGACCTGTTGATGAAAAGACAAAGGATCACTAAAGTTCACAAAGAACCTTAGTTTCCGTAACAACAATCCATCCATCGTGATGGAAGTTGTTGCATCCAGATCTGTTGGAGCTCTGAAAGAATGAAGGGAAGTCAGATTCATTAATAGACGTGTCAAGCCGTGAGTGTGTGTGTGAACATGTGTGTGAATACCAGGATTTGAAATTAACTTTTTAAGCCACAGACAGATATGTCCAAATGTGATTCATTCAATAGTAAATGATCATTTAGTGCCTTAAATCTACCAACCACTTCATGTTAAACCAGCATCTGGCTGCTGCTAGTTTCCCACCGTGGTGTCCCAGCTGGTGGAAATGGGTTGGAGCGTTAAAGAATTAGTTTAGGAAGAAATACTGTCAATTAAAATGTTAAAACATGTTCTGAAAGCTTTTTAGCAACTGTCACTGTCTCCCGCAATTTCATCGCAACAAATATCGCAGTTATTTAGAAAAGCTGCTGTGAATTCAGGCATTTTCGGGACGCAACAATCTCAAAAAATGGCCACGAAATCCTGGAGGGACTGAATAATTCATGAATTGAAAATAAACTCACATAAATTGAAATATATATAGATAATGTTATGAAAGTTTGCTGATGTTAGCAGTTTAAATTCAGCAGCTTTAGCATCTGTTACCATGGTAACGATGTTAGACAGCGGCCACATCAGAGCTAATTCAGAATGCTTCCTTGATGTCATTGGGAATGAAACATATAGAGTCATCTTCAGCTTGAAATGTTACGTTCTCTCTGTCGATACATCTCAGTGAAACACACCTCTACAGTTACGGGTCACTTTTCTCTGCTTCCACTGTTGACTTTGAAGAAGCTGATATTTTCTGACATTCATGCTGCACAGGGATGATTCACTTTGAAGAGATCCAGGAAATGTCACTATGAGAGCAGCATGAATGGGACCTTCAGCTCCGACGCCGTGGACTCACTTCTGCTCTGAGTCCTCCGTCGACTGAATCATCTCACGTCTCTTCCCATCCACGTGTCGCTGCCTCATTTACATGTTCACGTGAGTCACTGTGACTTTGCATGTAAACGTCTTTGTGTTCGTGTTGTGTGTTGCATCTTTGCATATTGTGTGTGTGTGTGTGTGTGTGTGTGTGTGTGTGTGTGCCAGAAAAAGAGCTAATACAGTCCCAGCTCTCAGCCTGGATTAGCAGCTTCCAGCAGGTTTCTGGGGGGGTTTATGTCTAAAACCGCCTAACTAGAGGGAACCCACAACAGCCAATTACACTGTCTCTAGGGCAAAACTTTGTGTGTGTGTGTGTTTCATCTAAAAGGAAGGGCGGATACACACACACACACACACACACACACACACACACTGAGGGAGTGTATGTTAAAGTGGAGCTGGCATCTGGTGCCACTCAATTAGCTGCGACCTGCTTGCCAATAGCCAGAATCCATTTAAGTGCCAGGCCAGGAGCATGAGTAAGCACACACACACACACACACACACACACACACACACACACACACACACACACACACACACACACACACACGAAAACACACACACACGGAGGAACAAACACTAAAATAGTGACGACATGAGTCTCAACATCTCATCCACCAGAAACTTTAGCTCTGTCTGCATCTCCTTTCTTTCCCGCAGACTGGAAACAAACAAACTTCTGCAGAATCACTGAGTAAAATCTTCAACCACCAATCAGATAACATGGCTTTAAGAAATCAATCATTCTGCAACCCACACCTGAGCGGAAACAGAACAACCTGCATCCTGTATGTATTCCTTTGGCTGCTCTGTGATGTGAATCCATTTCCTTAATTTAAGACGATAACACTCCTTATCATTAAATTGACTACAGCATAAGCTACAGTCCTGAATCTTTCACATCCTCACAGATAAGAAGTCACCTGAGCTGCTGCTGCTGCAGGAGGAGGAAAATATCTTTAAGAAAACGCTCACGTCTGTTCCAAACTTCAAACCCGACTCATTTGCAGGGTTTAGTCTCTAATTGAGTTTATTTAAAGGATTAGATTTCCTGAAGAAAAGAGGTGAAACTCGCTGTAGATTATTGCACCGTCTGAGCACTGCATGAGATGCATGTAGAGCAAATCTGGATGAGAAATGCTGTCCTGTTTGTCATTTGTCACAGATGCCGACCGACTTCCTGCTGTTCTGGATGCATTAACAGGCGACGTTCAGAGGCAGTTTTCATGCAGGAAGAAAGAAACTGGTGCATTGTGAAGTCGTAGCCAACTGTTCCCTCGACTGATTTAATGGAAAAGCATGAAAAGTTATAGGATGAAAACTCATCTACAAGCTTAGCTGTTGTCGTATCAGATGTCGGCTTGATTGTTTTTCATTTTCTGCGATTTCAGTGAGGAAACCCTGGGATGTGTTTAGCCTAGCTTAGCACAAAGTCTGCAATGGTGATAAAAAAAATCTGCTTTTACAGGGCACTTTTCAAACTCCAGAAGGCTTCAAAATGGAGTAAGATTAAACACACAAGTTACAAATCATCAGGTTAAACAGATAAAAGCTCCATCGTTTGCATAAAAACACAACACAGGATGCAGGAAGTAACATCTAGCTGCCTACCTAATTCATCCTATGTTTGAATTAGAAGCAGGAAATAAGGTTCTGTGGTTTTGCAGCTTTTTGAGGACTAACAAGAGTCAGACCCAAAGGCAACACAAAGGAACTCCTGAATCCTACTAACACTGTAGTAACTGAGCGAAACTCGAATGGTTTCTTAGCTCCTGGCAGGTCTATATTTTGGGCTAACACCAGGTCTATCTAAATGAATTTGAAGTGAGCCATAACTGCATTTTTAATTGATTTTAACATAAAAATTACATGTATGGAATCACCAGTGAAATATGTTTAAAAAATCTTGTAACTTTGCCCTTAAATATGGTTTAAAAAAGCACTTTTCTCCACAAGTTTTGCAACACTGTGCTAGAGTCAGCGCAACAACATGGCTAGTTGGATGCTTCCTGGTTGGGGGAATGACTGAGACGTGTCATAAAACCACCATCTTTGGTGTTACGGAGTTCTTCCCATTGTTTCTCGCTTTTGTCATTTTTTGTCTGGTTTGTCATTTATGTAATTCTTTGTCTTGTTTTTGTCGTTTGTCCATTTTTTTGTCACTTTGTAACTTTTGGTCTAATTCTTTGTCTCTTTTTTTTTTCGTGACATTTGTCTCATTTTTTGTCGTTTTGTGTTTCCTTTTTGTCTTGCTTGTGTTTTTTGTCTCGTTTTTGTCATTTTCTGTCTCACTTGCACTGTTTGTCTATTTTTTGTCATTTTGTTTCTTGCTTTTGTCATTTTTTGTCTCGTTTTCGTCGTTTGTCTCATTTTTTTGTCATTTTGTTTCTTGTTTTTGGCATTCTGTGTCTCGTTTTTGTAATATTTTGTCTTGTTGTTGTTGTTTTTTGTCTTTTTTTTGGTCATAAATTAAAATCCTATATGGTTCAGTTCCAGAATAAATGGTAAACTGAGGCATAATATTGTTGAAACTGAACTTATTTTTCTTAATAAATTTCAGGTTGTTCATGACGTTTTGTAAAAAGACAATTCCTTAGATGTGGACTTTTTTGCACTAAATCAAAGGAAACATTAGGAGCTGTGGTTGTTTATAGTTTTTTATGCTGTGATTTTACTGGTCCGGCCCACTGGAGATCAAACTGGGCTGAATGTGGAACCTGGACAAAATGAGTTTGACACTCCTGATCTACAGGAAACTGTTAGAGGAGTTAAAGGACAAACTCAATTTTTACATTTTGTTTGCCATTTCATGTGCTTTTATTACTGCGATGTGTCAAAATATCTTCTGCAAAAAAGGCCAAAACCTCCCAGATTGGTGGTGTGTATTCCAGCATCGACAACTGACAGGAAAATAACCCTTTAGATTTCTTCTGAACTGCCGGTTAAACACCGGCAGCTGAAGGGCACCGATGTCCTGCGGATGTAAAGTGTTTGTGTGTTTTTACCTGTCGCAGTGGTTGCACTTGAATGGCTTCGCTCCGGTGTGTTTGCGGTAGTGTCGCGTCAACTCGTCACTGCGGGCGAAACGCCATTCACAGCCCTCCCATGAGCACTTATAGGGCTTCTCACCTGCAACAGGAACAGCAGCAGAGGGAGGACAGGGTGTCACACTTTTATTACAATCCCAACGTCTAATTTCACACGTCTAAACTACAGCTGTTCACTAATGTACAGGTTACCACACCTGGCTTTTCACACACACATAAACACACACACACACACACACACACACACACACACACACACACACACACACACATGGAGCCGAGGGGCCGTACACAACAATGAGCCAATACACTCAATTAGCTGTAAATGAAGTCTTTCAGCGCGGCGGCGTGTTAATTCATAATCCTAAATTCACCCTGAAATGAATCTCGTTTTGTTCCCTCTATTACCACCACCACCACCACCCCCCCACCCCACACACACACACACACACACACACACACACACTCACAAAGCCTGAGGTGGGGGAATCTGAAATGTAAATGAAGTTTCATCCCTCGGTTCACCAGATGGGAGAAGAGATGGTCTATTGTTCTCAGCCTGTAGTTATCTCTCCATGATAGAAAGCCTTCCAGCTGTGTGTGTGTGTGTTTGGGTTGGAGCTGTGTGTGTGTGTGTTTGGGTTGGAGGTGTGTGTGTGTGTGTTGTGTAGTGTAGCAGCAGACTGTCTTCAGATGGGACCTGATTATGTCTCGCTGTGTAAACGCTTGTATCGGAGGATGTTTCTCTGTGTGCGGGAGTTTGGGGTCACGAGATAAAACGTCAGATTTGGCACCGAAATCGCACCGAAATTACAAACACAACTAATAGCACCAAGACAGAAATCTACAACAGTATAACATCCTCATGTGGTCAGAGACACAAACAGTGGCTGAATATTCTATTTATCAAGTCAACACTAACAAGCCTCTTTGGATTGTCTGTCACACTTCAATAAATGCTGCATTTCCTGTGTCTCTGTTCTGTTCTCCAGGCAGACTAAGCTTTTCATTTTCTGCTAAATTCAGCCTCCTGCTGCTCGGAGTTTTTCACAGTCTTTCCCCAGAAACCTGGAAAGGTTTCTCTTCTGGCGTGACCCTGATTGCATATCTAGTCGCTGTGGCTCGTTTCATTTTGTCACTGTGCTACCGGTGTAAAAATAAGCGAATGTTCTGCAACAGGAACCAGCGGGAACACCAACCAGGGAGTGAAGTTTGTAGAATGAGACTGTTTATCAGCATCTACCAGGAGAAATGCACGTATTTGATTGGTCAAAGGTGTGTTTTACCCCCAAATCCTCACAAAAATGGCACCATTTATCAGAGCTGGAAACCGTAAAATCAGGAAGAATTGTCTTTCTGATGGTCCTTGAACTAATCATGTGTGATATAAAGTTCTATTGGCAAAAACATCCAGATCTGTTCATCTCCACTTTAACCCTTGTGTCGTCCTACGGGTCAAAATTGACCCGTTTTAAAGTTTGAAAATGTGGAAAAAATATATATTTTCACAGTGAAACTTCTGATGTCCACATTTTCAACAGTTGAGGAAATCTTTGAACATTTTTTGGTGGAAAAAAAGAAATGTTAAAAATGTTTCTTAAGAACATTCACAAAAAAATCAACCAAAATCCAGTGAATTTCGCTGGATTTTGGTTGATTTTTATGTGAATGTTCTTAAAGAAAATATTAGAAGTTTTACTGATATATATGGAATCACTTTAGATATTTTCAGGATTTTTTTGGAAGATTTTTACTCATTTTTTGAAAATATTTACAAGAAATTTCTTGCCAAATTTAAGGGATTAAAAAAAAAACTTTTAAGGGAAACTTTTAAGGAATTACTGGAATTTTCTTCCTGAAGGTTTTGCAAATTTTCAGAAATTTAGGGAATTTTTTTTGCAGAATTTTTGGATTTTTTTCAGACAAGGGAACAATATTTTTTGGTGCCCGTAAATGAGGACAACAGGAGGGTTAAATATAACTTCATTCTACATGTCTCATTTCAGATTATGACAAAAAATAAACTGCTGAAAGCTGCGACTGACTCAACTGCAGCAACAGTCAGGTGGCAAAATTTCAGATGAACTGCAGGATGCGTTTTAGAAAAGCAAAGCAGACGAGTATCGAAACAAATTAGCGAGATTGACAGCAAAATGAAAGTAGAATGAAAAATGCCGAGAAGCTGTAAACATTGGAAGTACATAAATATCTGTATGCAGTATGTGGAGTCGCTAGTATTTTTTCTGGTACTGGTGACCATTTTACACCAAGTAGCTTTACAAACTTTCATCAGAGCACACTGAGATTCACAAAAAATCTACATTCTAATCTTTCCTCCTCCCATCCCACCAACATCTGGTCATATTATTGGCAATAAATTCCCACCAATGAGCTGCAAAGAGGAGAAATTACTGTGTATCTACAGTGAACATGTGAGACTTAGCATCTAACCTGTTTGGTTTAGCTAAAACCAACACTTTGCATGATCAGTAAAGTAGTGGTTTGCGATACTGCAAGATTTGGTATCGAGCCGATACCAAGTAAATGTAGGGCCAGTGTCGCTGATACCAACACCGATACTCCAGACGAACTTTTTCAGTAGTTGGCAGGTTTAGAGCAAAGGTTTGGTGCTGTATATGGTCGTCCACATCTGGAATGAAGATGGGGTTGTAAATGCTCACAGGGTCTAAGAATCAGACTAATTCCTGGATAGGTTTTCTGTGGGTCAGACAAGGAAGAATCTGGGTTGCCCAATGAAATCACAATGTGAGGGATAACCTCCTCAAACAGTGTTCATTTTTGACAGTTTGGTCTCTGATAATAAAGCGTTATTGACATTGTCAGTTCGTCGTGCCCACCTGGTCCTACCTGGTTACTGGTGAAACACCTCACTAGTTGAACATTTGCTTATCAACAGAGATTTACCGATGTTCCCTAAACGCCTCACAGTGCAGACTATTGCTGCTCAGACGGCACTTGTCTTTATAATCGGCATACAGGAGAGAAACTGAAACTAAACTATCGATCTTATTACACTGGTATCGTTTAATATCAATACCAACGCTGGTATCGATATTATTGATATTTGGATCGATCCACCCACTTCTACAGTAAAGTTCTTTTGAGCTTGTGTGAAAGCTGTCAATCAGCACCTTCAGCAAACACACCTCCAGCATTCAGAGCAGAGAATACAGCTTGTTTTTTCATGATTTTGAAACCAAGTTTTACTTTTTTGTATACATTTGACTGGGTTGTAATACAACAGTTTTGTGTGGTGCTACAAACTCAAAACATGTTTCTTACTGCTTTAATAATTTTGCAGATGACCTTGGTTTTCTTGTTTCTCTACATCAGGACCGGGGTCAAAACATCACCTAAAATGTTAATTCATTATCAGTTTAATTTAAAGAAATTGAAATATTGACAGAGATGAAACAAGGTTATACAGCAGCCACAGTACACTCTGCATTGGAAGAAAACTGGCCCAAAGAAATTGTCGACCCCTAGTGTGTGTGAACTGGGGGGTGGTAACTATAATTGGGGCCTTAATGACTCTTAATGGAGAGTAATACAGCAGCTTACAGTCAGTTAGCCAGATGTCCCAGCAGCCCCTCCACCGCCATCGCAGCACACACCAATCTTCTGAAGGAACACAAACACGCAGCAATTCATGGCTAAGTGGAACTAATGCCAAATCTGGAAAAAATCAACGATTGCAATAGAAAAAGACGTTTGCACAAGAGTTCGTATCAGCGTTTTGGATTTCTGACAACAAAATGGTAACAGAGGAGCCAGTTTTGTTCATAAGTATCACCTGGTTCCAGATCTGTGTCTCATAAACTGATCCTGTCTCACTTACTGGACAAAACAAGGCAATCAGAAGTTTGTCGGCAGGATTTAATCAATTTCAATCAATGTAATTGTTACATTTCCATGCCAGCGGTGGAAAAAAGTGATGAAAAGCTGGAAAAAGAATGAGAAAAACATTTGTTGCTCATAGCAATCACTACTGAGCTTCTGTTTCAACTGAAATGATGTTAGTGGGATGGTTATGTCACTTCCTATGCAAAAAAAAAACAGCAAAAATGAAAATGTAACATGGATCTATCATCAGTAGAGCCACTAAAGTGCAATTTTATGCACAGAACTTTTGAATTTCTTGATTTGAAACAAAATAATCCGAGTAAAAGTGAAGTTCCTGCTGTTTTTTTCAATTACATGATCTTGCTAAACCTTCTAAATGCATTAGTTGAAGGCAACACACATTTATTCTTCTGATTTTCGAAGATAAACGCACAAAAGTTCATATTTAAAGATGCAGCTTCACTTCCTTTCATGCATCTTCTCTATCTTTTATGCTCTTCATATCCCCATCCTCACTGCAGGGCGTCACTTCTCCATCATACAGCAGCCGGAGTTTGAAATGTGAGCTTGCTTTTATGGACTTAAATTCTAATTCATCAACTTGAATTTCAGAGCGCTCCGATGAGAAGAAAGTGCACCTTCACATGACCGGCATCCGAGGTGCAGAGCGGCTCTGACAACCAGGTGATGCAACCACATGTAAAGGATGATGTGTTACAGGAACATCCAACTGTGAATGATGCCCTCTTCCCCTTTATTTCCCCTTGGTTTGTGTGCCTCTTTGATCAGAGTTGTCCTTTTTATCCGCAGACACAACATCACTGTGGTTTCCTCTTGGACTAAATTAATTCCAGATCACGAGCTGAGTCGTAGTGTGCTCTCCACCATTTGCATATTCAAATCCTCCAGTCAAATCTCATGCAGTCGGTTGCTGATTTCCACAACAGGGACCTGGGTTTTGTTGCTGTGTGTTCCCGGTTACCGCCATCTCTCTGCCACCTCGCTGACACTTCCTGAGTCTCATCTGTCTAAATCTCTAACACTCATTTATGGGTGTTTCAAGAAGCCAGCAAAGCTTGAAATTCAGTTGCTTCCCGTGCAGCTAAAGCCTCTCTGTGTTACGCAGAACACTGGATGGAGGAACAGGAAGTAGAATGTAAGTCAATGACAACATCAGAACAAAATAAACCTCTTGTGGTTCAGACATGTCTGAACAAAGATATCTTATAGTTAAACTTTATTGTTGACAGTAACAGTTAAGAACTATTCAAGAAGACAAAACTAAACTCTACTGAGCTTCATATTAAAGTCAAGTACAGGAGGTCCTTCACTTACATCAGAGTTCCGTTCTTTCAGATTGATGTAAGTTGATTTTCACCGTATGAAAAGTAAACAAAACCATTCCGTGCATCACGATATCGATCAGTTCTTCATAAAAGTCAGGAATACCAACGACTTTCATGCATGTATGAATTATTTTACAAGAAGATAACAGAATGTGTTGCACTGTTTTTACAACTTGACCTACTTTATCGCGCTTGGGAGCTATAATGAAGGACAAAAAGTTATTGAATGTAGCACAATCCAAGGTGGCGTGCAACCAGAGAATGGAAACAAAACCGTCTTATAGCGCCACGTGACGACGTATTCATCCGCTCTGCTCACCAACTAGTTCCACGTAACCAGTTTAGACGTAATGATGAAACGCCATAGGTCGATGGTGTCGTAAACCGAGGACCCCCTGTATACACAAGTTGGGGTCCTCGAAGTATCTATTAGCTAAATAGCTGAGTTTACTGCTTTGCAAGTTGCTTCTGCATACAAACCTGAGACAACCCAACCTTCATGTCGAGAATCAACCCTGGTGATGAGACCAAACAGCAGTCAAAAGTCTCTCTCTGGTCGTTGATTAAAACTCTAAAAATTCATCTCTGTGGATCGCAATCATAGATTTAGATGTTTTTCAATAAAATGAATCACTTCATGCCTTAAAATGCTTGGATGTTACTCAACATCATTGCTTTCTCTTGAATTAGCTCTTCTGTCTTGTGCTCCACCCAACCCTCAGCACCCAACACTCCAGCTCACCTCTGACTACTCTACAGTACACAATGGCAAGTTGTAATATTGCAGTAATTCAGCCACACGTATTTGAGCTGGAAACCAATTCTCAAGAGGAATAATGATACAGAAAGCTCTAATCTACACGTTGTTGCAATTGGTTTCTTACATTTGATACATATGAAACCCCAGAAGTCGGTCAACAATACACAATGGCTGCTTATTTCACTCATGATGTGACTTTTAGTGTATAAAAAACACCATGTGGACATGTTAACAAGGAAAACACTGGATTTCTGCCAGGCAGAATAAGGCACACCAGGTCAGGAGTGCACTAAGAGTGTTGTTTTCCTCAACATGCTCAGAGTTGTGCATTCATCCCCCAGGCCAGTTTTACTGTAAAGTCCTGAGCATGAACATTCGATGGCTTTGACTGGATGCTGCATCGTGACAACCAGTTTGCTCACAACATGTTGATAACGTGAGTTTTTTGGCCCCATAAAAACAATCATTGCTTGTGACTTGCCCTAGTCGCTAAAATGAATGCTTAAAACTCATGTTGAAGTGGTTGGTATCTATATTGTTCATTTATTATAAGACTAAGTCACTTTGTTCATTCACCTTTTTCCAGGCAAGTCTGTTTTTTTTATTAATACGTGTGTGTTTAAATTCCCTGTTTTATTTCCTATGTGTTACTCTTTATTGTTTTGGGGGAATGCAGATTTATTCCACTGTATACCTTGTGTGCAGACTATAGCGCTGACTCGCCTTGACTTGTTTTGACACAGTGGAGCCCAGCACAGATGGCACTCGATGCGTTTACAGAGCAGGACTTCAACGACCGTTCCAACTGTGGCAGGAGCACTGGGAGCGGAGGATCGCTGCACAAGGTCACTGCTTTAAAGGGGACCGTGGCCAAATCTAAATCAGGCAGTTTTTTTTTTTTTTTTTGCTCTTTAGAACTGCAAGCTCTACATTTTTCAGTCAGATTTTGTGTAGTTTTAGCCAGCTGATGCACTGGTTGGACTCACAATGTAGTTGTTGTTTCTAATTTACTTGAACTGTGCTGTTTAATATAGACGCACTAAGGATGATGTGAAATTTTGAAGTTTGGACACTTTTTGTTGTCGTCATCCCACAAACTCAAGTGACCCCAAGAAACAAAAAGAAATAAATGAGGTAAAATGAGCTCTTTTAAGATATGTTGTTCATACAACTTACAGGGAATACACAATCACATTTTGTGCTGAAAAGGATAAAACTTTTACATGATTGCACTTAAACACAAAGTGTCTACAAGAGGGAAACAGTTTTAGTTGTGTTTACTGCCGTTCAGTCACTGCTTCAGCACGATGGAAATATTTCAGTCTTCCTCAGCTTCCTGTTTGTTACCAGCAAACCAATTCAGCCTTTTATCAACCTCCTTGAATCAATGAAATATTTACTAAAACACCATAAAGACTGCATACTAGTATGTCAGAAAACTGCAGATAAATTAATAGTGCTCCATGTAGAATGTGTTGCATGGAATTTTTAAGTACAGGGACAGATTTAATCAACATAAAAACTGTCATGTTACAGATTCTACTGTTGTTCTACCGCAATATTTAGCAATTATTATTATTTTTTAAAATGTATTTAGCCTTTATTTAACCAGGTCAGTCCTGTTGAGACACAAGGATCTCTTTTTCAAGGGAAGCCTGGCCAAGACAGCAGCCTCTAGCTGAACTAAACTAACCGGCTACCGATTTTTATTTTATTTTGATATACATACTTACCAATCAGATATAAAAATGGTACCAATCTTCAATTTTTCCCTCAGAAAAATGACACCACAAAGGGTCGACCATAGCAGTGAAAACAGCAATAAAACACCTCAAGATAGCCTAGTAACTTATTTTTGGCAAAATCTCCATTTTTAAAAAACTGTTCTGCAGGAGGGCTGCACAGTGGCGTAGTGGTTAGCACTTTCGCCTTGCAGCTAGAAGATCCCTGGTTCGCGTCCCGGCTTTCCCGGGATCTTTCTGCATGGAGTTTGCATGTTCTCCCTGTGCATGCGTGGGTTCTCTCCGGGTACTCCGGCTTCCTCCCACAGTCCAAAAATATGCTGAGGTTAATTGATTACTCTAAATTGCCCGTAGGTGTGAATGTGTGAGTGCTTGTTTGTCTTTGCATGTAGCCCTGCGACAGACTGGCGACCTGTCTAGGGTGTCCCCTGCCTTCGCCCGAGTCAGCTGGGATAGGCTCCAGCCCCCCCCGCGACCCTAGTGAGGATTAAGCGGTGTATAGATAATGGATGGATGGATGGATGTTCTGCAGGAAAACATTCGGTCCTGCGTTCCTATGGATATTACTTTGACACCTAAACATTTCTGCAGACCATGGTCACCCCTTCATCGCTGCAATATTCCCCATCAACAGGATTATTCTCAAACAAACATTGTTTAGGGAAGATTTGAGGAACATGACCAAGAGTGCAAGGTGTCAATTCGACCTTCAAACTCACTGAATCTCAGTCCGATGGTTCTGTAAAAACAAGTCTGGTTCGTGGAAGCCTCATTCTAGTTTCAAGAATCTGCCAAAATGATCTTTTTTTCTTTGAGTACTTTGAGATAAAAATCTTCTTGAGAATAAAACTCTGTACTGAGGACTAATAATAACTTTATATTTTGAATTAATTACAAACAAAAAGCAGATTATTTGCCTTGATTTCTACACTATGAACGCAGCGTTTAAAATAATTATAAAACTTTAAGCCACAACAGATGTTTTCAGCATGAGACATTTTCCAGTCCAAGCTCTTTTGCTCCAAAAAAAAACACAACCTTGTACATTTCCCCTGGCATTTTATTCCACTATTTTATGGGGTTCCACAGTCCTCTGCTACAGCTCAGGTACAGCTGTGAAAAAGCTGAGCGCCTGCGATTCTACGGCAGATTACCTCGAGCTCTGCAAAGCGCCCGAAAAAATTATCCGTGTTCAGCGGCGGCGTCTGAATGTGTGAATCCTCCTACTCACTTCCACAGAGTCCTCCTTGCTCGGGACTGAATATGGGACCAATATTTTTGACATACAATAGCAAACCACTCGGCAGCTTATCCTCCGGGCCTGTCGGGGAAGAACTACATGGCCGACCTGCGTGTGCGTGTGTGTGTGTGTGTGTGTGTGTGTGTGTGTGTGTGTGTGATACGGGGTGGAGTGGGGGCCGCAGGTGCCAGACAGGCGGCCGTTTCACACCCGTCTTCTGTAATTGGCCCGAGCACCCCATCTTCCTTCAATAGGAGCCCCCCCAACACACACACATGCTACAACACATGCACACACACACACACACACACACACACACACACACACACACACTGTCGGTGGAATGAAGCAAGGCCAGCTCGGGCCTGACGCCACGGCAACCATGACGCCAGCCAATTATAGCACGGCAAGGCAAGGATGCATGATAAAGTCACCTAGCAACTGAGAGAAAGAGAGAAGAGAGGAGGAGGGGTGAGGGCTGGAGAGAGAGAGAGAGAGAGAGAGAGATTAACAGGCATGGACAATCCACCAGCCACCAACCAATTATGGAAGAGTGTGATGCAGTTGCTTGGCAACCCAAACTGAATGAGCAAATGGAAGTGAGAGAGAGAGAGAGAGAGCAGGTTGGAGGTTGGGTGTAGAAGAGTGTAGAAGGTGTAGGTCTGAGGGGAGGTTCAGGGGTAATAGTGGGGTTTATCCTGGGTGGGGGTGGGGTGCAGACCGGAGAGAACACGCTGGTGTTAAAAGTAAAATTATATTCCACAGCACGGTGAGCTGGTTGGCAAAGCATGTGTGAATACATTTTACTTCCGTTTTTAAATTCAGTGAGCAGATTCTTTAACCCTCGTGTCGTCCTGCAGGTCAGGTTGACCCGTTTTAAAGTTTGAAAATGTGGAGAAAAAAAAATTATTTTCACAGTGAAACTTCTGATGTCCACATTTTCAACATTTTTGGGAAATCTTTGAACATTTTTTGGTGGAAAAAAAGAAATGTTAAAAATGTTTCTTTAAGAACATTCACAAAAAAGTCAACCAAAATCCAGCAAAATCCACTGGATTCTGGTTGATTTTTCTGTGAGCGTTCTTAAAGAAAATATTAGAAGTTTTACTGATATATATGGAATCATTTTAGATATTTTTAGGATTTTTTTTGGAAGATTTTTACACATTTTTTGAAATTATTTCCAAGAATTTTCTTGCCAAATTTGGGGGATTTTTTAAAAATAAAATTCTTAAGGAATTATTGGAATTTTCTTCCTGAAGGTTTTGCAAATTTTCTGAAATTTGTGGAAATTTTTTTTTTTTTTTTGCTGAATTTTTGGATTTTTTTTTTAAATGAGGACAACAGGAGGGTTAAACTGACTTCAGGTACATTAATCATCACACTAGACATAAAATCAGCACTTTATTGTTGAAGGAAATATAAAAAAAGAACCCACAAAACTAAACTATATTAAAGTCAAGTATACACAAATTGTGGTCCTCCAAATATTTATAGCTAAGTTTACTGCTCTGATTTCACTACAGCATTGAACTGTACTATGCTTGTGATATTGTGCAGAGTTTTGCATTTGAATGTGCGTCTATTTTACATTTTCATCAGGAATATGTTGAAAACCAGTGCAGGCAAAGGGACAACAACCAAGCAATACGATGTATAAACTATACAGGACACAAAGCCAAGAAGCTGTTGATTATCAGAAAATACCGCGTGGGGATTCATCTATGTAATTAAATCAGTCAAACACAACATCAAAAAAGAACAAATTAAAGTTTCTTTCAGACCTGCACTCCTTTCTGTTCATCTTCCTGAACGTGTTGATTTCATGCCTGAATGAGGATCCTGGTTACAACTAAAATCTCACCGGATCAGACAAAACAACATTTGTGTTTCACTTTCAACAGAGCATCAGTACTTCCAGCTGGTTGTAGTAGCATTAAACAGCAGCAGGATCCATATGAGCATCTCCACAGCAGGAGCTGTGCGTATTTATGCTGGTGAAAGGACAGAAGTAACTGAATTATTTACTCATAATTGTAATTTATCTCTGACATGGAGACAGGATCGATCAGGATCTAACATCAGGTCACACTGTGAACTTTTCTTCACCTCAAAAACGTGAACCATCACAGATGCAAAGCTGCAGCTAAATCTTTTAACACAGCAAATAAATTACTCTGCACCATATATCACTTGATGTACTGTCCAATCTATGACAAGTACAGGAGGTCCTCGGTTTACGACGTCCTCCACCTACAGCGTTTCATCGTTACGTCAGAACTGGTTACATGGAACTAGTTGGCGAGTGGAGCGGATGAATACGTCGTCATGCGGCGCTATCAGACGGCTTTGTTTCCATTGTCTGGTTTTACGCCACCTTGGATTGTGCTACATTCACTAACTTTTTGTCCTTCATTATGGCTCCCAGCACAAGTCAGACTCTTCTGATGCTTGGAAGAAAAGGAAAGCCATCTCTATGGAAGTGAAATTAGATAGAATAAAATGCTGGGAACAGGAAGAAACACCGACCAACATGGGTCAAGTTGTAAAAACAGGTCAACATATTGTAGCGACCCTCTGTGATGAATGAGTGAGACTTTATCTGGTTCTCTGCTGGTTTATTGAACCTTCACACAGGCTACTGTGGACCGTAGCCAACGCCAGAATAACTAGAAAAACCCCATAACTTAGCTCCAGAATTAGCCGCTGTTCCCAGCTCTCTCTACTGCTGACTCTCAGCCAATCAGAGGTGAGCTAACTAAACATGGCACGTTCACTGACATTAGGTAAATCTGGAACTGAACAATAAACATTGAAACCTCAACATCAACAACAACATCAGGCCGTTACAATATTCTGTTATCTTCTAGTAAAATGATTCATACATGCATGGAAGTCGTTGGTATTCAGGACTTTTATGAAGAACTGATCCATATCGTGATGCACAGAACGGCTTTGTTTACATTTTAGTCGGAGTTCCAACTTACGGCAAAAATCGACTTACATCGATCAGTAGGAATGGAACTCTGATGTAAGTCGAGGACCTCTGTATTGAACTGTGAACCACTGGCGCACTATGGTTCTGTTCATCACTGTGGTTTGTGAGTCTGAATGACACCATGAGAAATATTAACCTAAAACTGACCTGTGTATGAAGGACAGAATGTCGTCACTATAACAGACTGATGAAGGCGGCAATGCTAAAAAAAAAAACTGCTTAAAAAGCTCCATTACAAGAATGCAAAATCAGTTTAGATGAAGGTGGATCAAATGTGGACTGGATTTAATGTTCATCTGTGTCAAAATGTTCTTTTATATACACTTTTTTGTCTTCTGTGTAGTTTTATGAGAATACAGATGTTTTTCAGTATTATTACCTGTAAGAAATTCTATTGTTCTGTTAAATGAAGCTAAAACCTGGTAGAAAAATGTCAGGTAAAGACAGTTTTAGAGTTTGGCAAGCAGTTTCTCTCCTGTCTGAAGTCCTTGTTCTTGGCTATTCTCTAATTTGCGTCATCATCTGACAGGATCGATGATGATGATGATGCTCAGAGTTTCTAAAAGCTGCAGGGAGATGTCCTGCACATATCAGGTGTAGAGTAAAAAACCTGCACACCGAGTCCATTCTACCCCCCAAAATTTAATTAAGTGCAGCTTTTGGGAGTCTTTTAAACTCTCCTTCCAACACAGCTCATCTCTTCTGCTTTCTTTTATGCCAAGTATGTAGTTAAGAATATTACTTGGGATAGCTGCTTGAATAACAAGGAGGATGCAGTTATTATCTATCTGTTCCTCCAACCTGATCCAACAGAGCGAAACCAAAAAAAAAACCACCCAGAGAACCAGAAAACCCTGGCTCCGGCTCAGAACAGCTCCGACGAGGTGCTTCAGAGATTTACTGAATTAATTTGTACATCGATTAATGCTACAACTCATCCCTAATTGAACATTTTCATACAGGAAAAATAAACCTTACTTCTACATCACGGATGGCTGCAGCTCAGAGAAACATTTTGGAGTATGAACGCTGGAGCAGAACTACCAACATGATGCAGAATTGCGGCGTATGTACAGCAGCAACCCTCCGACAGACCTCCATATAATGATGCTTCTAATGGCCTCTGGTGTGCACGATGTGACAGTAAGTGTATTGACACTGTGCAGGCTTTCTGCAGCTGCTCCTCCCTGTAGTCTCTGCTACGCTAATCCCTCCCTACATGTATATTCAATGATTTATGGTTATAATAACCCAAAAAGAGGATTAAGCTAATTAAACCACAGCACTGCGCTTGTAATGAACACATCGGGAGGGAATACGCCGCCCCCACGTTCGTACCACACACACGGATCGAGGAAGCGCCAGTGTCTTCGGGGTGTCTTTTTCTTTTTTCTCAGTGAATGATTCTGCCTTTAAAAAGCTTATCGTTGGTTAGCATGACTCGGCTGTCGAATCATCAGAAGATTAAAGATACCAGAGAGAAACTAGCAGCTCCATTCTGGATTAGCTGGAATAAAGCGCCAGTGGTTGGGTTTCCCCTCGGCTATGCCAGGTGCTGCCCTGGAATGTAACGCTGCACTTAAAGCCAAGCTATGGTCGCCGGGATCATATAAGCCTGTAACACGCTGGATTAATGGTGCCAAGGCTGCCAGTATTAATACAGTGGATGTCTACAGGCTGTGTACCGGATCCCGCTGAAGCTGCTAACACTCGCTGATGACAACTGGAGGCCGCGACCCGCCGCAGATACTGTAAATGATGGTTAAAGCTGAGCTTGAATGGTGGCTCCAGGTGGTACAGGCCTTACACACTGCAGATCAATGATGGATGGAGTCACTCAGGCTAAAGAGCTCAAATCCAGGAGGCATTCTGACTTCAAAATTGATGAGCGGATTTCTAAGAACATACAAATCTGCTGGTTCCTGTTGCTTTAAAAGTCGCGGTGCAGCTGCAGGTGATGACTGTAAATCTCCAAACAAATCTTTAAACCGTTTTTTTTTTCTTTTTGTGGTCTTGCTTAGCACGGAATTTATCACACAAAACCACACCGCCTTAAACACATACGCTTCATTTCAGTCAGGCAACAGTGAGGCTGCAGGATTGTACGTCGAGCTGTTTAACTTTAACAGAGATGGACTATCAAATTAAAAGTCTAGACATCAACAACACAGTTCTTAAACTCACAAAGTGGTCTCAAAGGGTCCTGCAGTAGCCGTACTTCCAATCCAAAAGGGCTGAGCACCAAAAAGGAAATATTTGGTGACTACTTCCCTTACATTCTTCAAATAGCCCCTGAAATTTAAATCTTCCTTCTTGTGTGGCACTTTTTTCTTGGGTGGTGAAATGGTGAAATCAAAGATTTTGTGGTGCAGAGAAGCCAAACGTAGACACAACAAGGTCCGAGGAGTACACAAACCAAATGTCGTAGCTACCTCTAAAAAAATAACTGATTTCACAGAGCTTCCATCTGCAGCCATGTTACACGTTACCATTCTGCATCCCTCCTTGATTATTCATTGCCGGGTTCTGCTCAAGGTTTCTTTCCGTTAAAAGGGAGTTTTTCTTGCCACTGTCGCCTTAGGGCTGCTCTGGGGGTTCAGGCATCTGGGTTCTGGAAAGCATCTTGAGACAATCTGAATTATAATTGGCACTATAGAAATAAAATTGAATTGAACGACGTCATGTCGACTAGTCGTATTTGCACTGTGGTTAGTCTGAATTTTTATTCACGACATAAGTAATGTCATTCTGAACAGAGACATCGAAAGCTCAGTTTTGATTTTCAGAATAAAAGACTAGTATTGTTGACTCTTAATGGTCCAGAGGCTGCTGTGGTGGATATGATCATTAGAAAATGCAGTGAAATATGAAGAGTTTGTGGAGAACTAGAATTTTATTCATTAAATTTCCTAAAGCTTTGACCTCAGGCTGCTTTCACATGTCGGTAAAATGGCTTTTCACCTATGGTTATGACTGCAATAGCATAGTATGTCTTGAAAACAAGAATTTTCCACTTCCTACATGCCGTGTTTTCTGACTACAGATGTCATTCTGCCAAGTCAAAACTCAAATTCAAGGTGACTACTATATCTATAATGTCATTTTGACTGGTCCATCTTAACTTAAGATGTCTAAAAAGGACAACGTAGATACCTTGAAATGAGGGGAAATTAATATATCTCAAACAAGAATTATCAGTGGTCGGAATTAAACTGTAGATGTCTAAAACTGTAACTTTAATGAGTCAAAAGCAGCAGATCTCCACAATGTGAAGCTCTGAAGCTGAATTATACATTTCTGTATTGATAAAACTCACACAAACGAATGGTAAAAATGATGCAATCTGTCACTGATTGAATGACAGTGTGGAGATCTGAGATGTTCTTTTCCACTAAGGAGAATTTAGCTAAAACATGTCCAGTGTAGCTATCAATTTCCTGTAAATTTGGCCATATCTGGCATGTAGCAATGAGCGCAGTTTTTCCTGTAATAAAAGGAGATGCAAAGCTAGTCAAATATTGAGCAATAATGAATGCTATACCTTTCCTGACCTGCTGGTTGTTGGAACTAATGATGAAGTGTCTTTGTGGTAGCTTTCCAAAGTTGTAAAATCCATTTTTTGTGTGTATTTTGACATCTAACAAACCTTCAGAATCACAGATCTGCTTCTGACTGTGCTAATTCAGAAAAATACAACCGACTGTTCCTCGTTGAACAAAATTCTTTCCATCAGTCAGATTAACTTCTGTTCATGCGTCTCCATGTCCTCCCCTACAGAGAGCTCACAGCTTCCTGCCCCTGGACACATCAGCCTGGTGTGTGTTCTGTCGGAGGGTCACCGAGAGGACAGCTGCAGTAAGCAGCTAAAGCAGCACGTCAGACCCACTTGGACACGGCTGAATTCGCAAAGTCATTTACTACCAGTCTATCAATCATCAGGCAATTACGGAGGCAGGGCCTTTTGGCACTGAGCTGGTACCAGATGAGTAATTCTGGAGGATCATCTGAGGAGCACAAGAAGATGGAAAGAAGTCTTCATCTTCTCCAGAGGCTCGACCAACTCACAAGGTGGAGCATCTTCTGGATTATTCACCTGCGCTGGGCTGAGGGCTTCGACTACTTTAGAGCTCCAGGATTAAGATACTGGAGGCACTGCTACCCTAAGTCTCATAAATTTAGTTGACACAGAGTAACTGGAAAAGTTGATTAAACTTGAATAAAGTCATAATCTTTAATATTTTATCCCATATCTGAAGTCTCTGACCCACAGTCATCGTCAGTCCTGCTGACGCTGGCAGGTCTGTACTGGTATTTTTTCCATCAGCAGTGAAACGCGCAGTCAGTTAGATTAAGGACAAGCAAAAACACTACAAGTCTGGCCATAAAACTCTTTGGCTGCCATGTGTTTATGTTTCCTGCAGCTGGGCTGGAGTCTACCCCAGCTGACTTGGTGTGAAGGTAGGAGACACCTGGACAGGTCACCAGTCTGTCGCAGGGTTACATATACAGACAAACAATTACACTTACGGTCACACCAATGGGCAATTTAGAATAATCAGTTAATCTCAGCATGTTTTTGGATTGTGGGAGGAAGCTGGACAACCTGGAGAAAACCCACGTATGCACAGGGAGGACATGGAAACTCCATGCAGAAAGATCCCAGGAAGGCCGGGACACGAACTGTGGATCTTCTAGCTGCAAGGCGACAGTGCTAACCACCATTCCACTGTGCAGCCCTAACTGAAAACATCAGCATCTTTAATCCTGAAGGTAATTCGAAAGACTGGAGCTGGGTTTTACCTGTGTGGGTCCTCTGATGTGCCTTCAGATGGGAGCTCTTGGTGTAAACCTTCCTGCAGCCGTTGAACTGGCACCGGTGGACTCTCTTCTTGTTCTCTGGTACGTCTCCTGCCAGACTTCCTCCTCCTCCCTGCTCGCTGTCGCTGAGGGCTCCTCCTCGGCTCGGCGGGGACGGTAACGCTCGCGCTGCCACCAGCTTAGCCGCCCCTAATCCCACCTTCTTGGCCACCAGTTTAAGCGTTAATGTGCCGTCTGCTGTCGCCGTGAGTGTTTGTGTGGGTTTGATAAGGTGCCGGCCGAGCTCCGGTGATGACGGCGGTGTTAGGGACGTGACGGCGGCGCTAAGCTGAGCGGCATTGACTCCACCGAGGACCTGGTCCTTGGCCGTGAGGGTTTCGGTCCCGGCTACTGCTTGGCTCTTGTTGGGGTTGGGAACCTGGAGGATTTTGGCCTGGACCTTGGGGAGGGTTACCAACAGAGGAGGCGGGCTGGGCTGGTCGGGGAGGCTGGGCAGGAGGGGGTCCATCAGGTCCTCGTCGCTGTCACCACCCTGCATGAAGGCCGGCGTTAAGAGGCAGTCGAGCTCCTCGTCGAAGAGCTCCGAGAGTCGCTTGGGCTCCGTCTGTAGGTACCGCTCCAACTCTAGACACGTCTGCAAGAAAAGGACACAGCAAGAGTCAAAAATAAGACTTTTTTTCATCAGTTTCTTACACCAGAAAGAAAAATCACTACATAAACATATCAATGAGGTCTTGAGTTACATTCGGTGGGAAAGACAAAAGGTAAAATAAAAAAGTATCAGCAAATGTTGGACTTAATTATGAGTGGAATAATCTGACACGGTGAGAGCTGACAACTCCTTGTGCAAGTTTTTTTTGCCCTCTAAAGACCACATGAAGACAATGCAACCAGGAGGTTTTAAGCCGGAGAGGAATCCCCAGCTCACTGTTAAGATGGAAGCGACACACCAGTGAGACTTCAGTGTAGTTCAGTGCAATTAAACCCTGTGAAAGTAGCACTAAGGCCTCATAGTTAGACTGACAGAAACGCTCCAGAAAACAGAATTCCTTGGAAAACAACCGGATGCGATCATTTAGTAGATCATTTAGTGATCATGTTTTTGCAAATCCCATAATTATTTATTATGGAAACAATAAATTGATAAAAAATGACTTGATATCATTAAAATGTCAACTATGATACAAAAAGTTATACAATTATGTATTGACCCATCCAGAATGAAATTATCCATAATTACAGAAAATTTGTCCAGAATGACATGAAATTTGTCCTAAATGACTTGAAAATTATCCCAAAGACACAAAAATGATTCCAAATGATGAGAAAAGATCCAAGTTGACATAAAACTTGTTGAAAATTACTCAAAAATTGTCCAAAATTACTCGAAAATTGTCCAAAATGACTAGAAAATTGTTAAGAATAATTTGAAAATAATCCATAATTACAGAAAATTAGTCCAGAATGACATGAAATTTGTCCTAAATTACTCGAAAATTATCCCAAAGACACAAAATTATCCAAAATGACGAGAAAAGATCCAAGCTGACATAAAAGTTGTTGAAAACAAGAAGAAAATTGTCCAAAATTACTTGAAAATTGTCCATGTCAATCTATAATTGAGGGACTTTCAAAGTCCATATGGTTCAATGCAAAAACTTTCCTCCCCATCGAGGAACTGAAAGCCAAAAACAAAAACTTATCGACAAAAGATGAACAAAAGGACGTGCTGAATGCATCACATCATCTTCATTTGGTAGATTCAGTGTCAAGATTTAACCGTTAGTTCATCAAGGAGACTGAAACTCTGCATGTTAGCTGCTAGGTCCCAACACATTCATACAGTTTGTTCATATTCCAGAGGACTAATTGTCGCAGAAATGCTTTTCTGCTTTCCAACATGACCCATATTATTGTTTGAAAATGATTCCAAGTATCCTTTCAAGATCGTCTCCCTCAGTGGTTCATATCTGGTGATTTCTGCACGCAAAAACCACCAGTGAAGGACAGATGAAGACTGTGATCATAGCAAAAAGATTAGATTTTCTGTTGCAACTTGAAGGAAAACAGCAGTCTTCCAGGAATAAGTCACACCTTGTATGTACAGCCATCAACCCTTAAAGCAGCGGTGTCCAACATGCGGCCCATGAGCCAAAACCGGCCCTCCAGAGGGTCCAATCCGGCCCTCAAACAGTAAAAACTACAGAGAAGACATTAACCACAGATTGTAAATTAGTAAAAGTATAAATTTTCAATAATTTCTGGACAAGTTGTTTTAATCATAAAGTAAGATATTATATTGTTCTTTTGCCGCTTTGTGTCTCATTTTTGTAATATTTTTTGTCTTGTTTTTGTTGTTTCTTGTCTTTTATTGTCTGACTTTTGTTGCTTGTCTCATGTTTGTCATTTTGTGTTTCCTTTTTGTCATGCTTGAGTTTTTTTTGTCTTATTTTCCTCCTTTTGTGTTTCGCTCTATTCATTGTTTTGTGTTTTTTTCTGTCACGCTTGTGTTGTGTAATTTTTTGTCTCTTTTTTGTCGTTTGTCCATTTTTTTGTCGCTTTGTAACTTTTTTGCCAAATTTTTTGTCTTTTCTGTTTTGTTTCATGTAATTTGTCTCATTTTTTGTCGTTTTGTTCTGGTTGTTGTCACTTTGTGTCTCATTTTTGTAATATTTTGTCTTGTTTTTTGTCTTTTCTTGTCCGACTGCTGTTGTTTTAATCATGACTAAATGTTGTGTTCCTTTGTACACACTGTGATCTGGAAGTTTGAAACTGAGGCTTATTATTGCTGAAATTGAACTCATTTTTCTGAGGAAACATCAGGTTGTTCATGATGTTTTGTTCATTGAATGTGAACATTTAAAGAATGTGCTTTTTTGCACGAAAACAAAGAAAATGTTTGGAGTTGTCGTGATTTGTAGGTTATTATGCTGTGATTTTACTGGTCCAGTCCACCAGTTGAATGTGGCCCTTGAACTAAAATGAGTTTGACACTCTTGCCTTAGAGATTTCACTAAGGTGCTGCTACTTCTACCTGTCAGTACTGAGTAAGGAAGGCCGATATTTAAAAGAGTGAAGGAGGTTTGTCAGCGTAAAAAAATACAAACTCTTCCCACATCGGTACACTCAGCGGTTTTCCTCGAACTGCATCGTTCCCAGAGACCCCGTGGGCTCGTCTATTTAAATTCAGACACTGGCTGTGGGCTTTATATTTCTGTGCAGCTGTTGACCATGTCACCTGGCACACAGCAGTCCTGAGAGAGGAGGGATTTAGCGTGTGATTGATTGCTGCTGCCTGGCCGAGCTCTCCGGAGCCCTGAACTGTGGAAGCCTCGCCTGTTTCCCTCCGCTCACCCAAATCAACCAGCCATGGAAGTTCTATCACAAGATGGAGAGAGGAAGAGACGCGAGATGACAGAGGGAAAGTCAAACAAAGAAACCAAGGATGATGAGGGGAGAGGAGCGAGGAAGTACTTCTGAAACTGATGTTTTCTCAGTAGAAGTGTACGGTTGTTGTTGGCAGCAGAACGGCGTCACCACAGTCGCTGCTCCGTTGGCCTTCGGTGTCTCGGTCAAGGACACGTTACCTCCAGGGATGCGAGCCAAACACCTTCCAAACCCCAAGGCTACTCTCCTCCTCTCCAAACTTTTTTATATTTTCTGTAAGTCCTGCTTCCCCTCAGCTGAACGACCAACAGTGATCCTGAGGTCGACACGGGACTGTTTGTTCCATCGTGTTCCTGCTTTGATCTCTCCCACCTGCAACACCGGTTATTACTGGAGTTCTCTCTGCTCCGTAAGGCACAAAACACAAGACGCAGGGAGGAGCTACAAGATCTGAGGAGATAAAAGTGAAGCTCACACACCTGTTTAACACGGATGTAAGCTAAAAACAAGCTTATTAAAGGGCAGCAGGAGCGTATAAAAAGATGGTATAGATTAAAACCAGATGTTGGACCATCTGATCCCAAAGCAGAAGAATGAAAGTACACGAATGATGTGTTCTTAAGCTGCAGATATCTATATGTTAATTTTTCTTCGTGAAATTCAATCCTGCTCATCTCCGGTCTGATAGACATTACATTACAATTATCATCCTGTTTCACTGAAAAATATAGAATCACAGGAGAGCCAGAATAAAAGATAAATCAGGAAAATAAATAAGGAAATAAATGTGTAAATATAAAGAGGAATAAATAAATTAATTTAAATATATGGAAATATAAAGGTAGATTTTGTCTTTGTCTTTTCCTTCTTGTTTTGCCATTTGATGGACTGAGCTGTCAATCAAATGGCTGTGGGCGGGGCTTTCTGTCCAGGTTAGTAGTCAATACCTGGAAAAAAAAAAAAAACGGAAAAAACAAAAGGAAAAGAGAAAAGCAAAGACAAAATTTACCTTCATAAATCCATATTTTTTAATTTATTTTTTATTTATTCCTCTTTATATTTACACATTTATTTCCTCATTTAATAACAAATTTATCTTTTATTTCAGCACTCCTGTGATTCCATAGTAAAAAAATTGATTGAATCTAAGGATTTGACTTTGATTTTTTTTAAATTTACAATATCAAGTTTCTCTTTATGAATCCCTTCACACACTCAAAACAACAGAAGTTAAAGTCAATTAAACTGCAGATTGCTTTGACAGAAAACATATTTTAAACTAATCTATGGACAAAACTCAAGTGTATTCACATATCATTGTGCAAAGCGGTCAATAAACCTTAAAGTAAAATAACAGTAAATCAGACTGCTACATCGAAAAAACTAAACATTTAAATGCACATTTCACTGTTCTTTTCCAGTCAGAGTTGTTTACAGCCCAGGACTTTTCCATACATTTGACTTTCCATTCCTTGAAGCCCCCTTGAGGATACATTTCCACCATGGAGGTGGAAAGTTTCCAACCACCAGACACATGTTCATATCTACAGATGATTACCAGGGATGGATTTCAGCAGCAAAACTATTCTTCTCCAGGAGGAATTACAGGGAATGACGTGGATAAGAGCTTGTGGCCAAATGGAGAGGCCAATGTTGAGCTACTCTGTTGTGTTTCTATAACTGTGGATATCTTATATCTGTATTTAATTTAGATGAAAATAATATTGTGTTGGTGGCACCATCCATGCAGTAAAGAAGTGTCCTTAGAATTTAAGCTTTAGCCAAATAAATAGATAAAAGACAATGTAAAGACAACAGTGATGCATATTTTAATGCTAAATATGTGTTTTGTAGCTCATAGCTGCTTGAGTTAGAGATCAGTTTGAGTGTTTTGACGCAATATATGGATACATTTGAAAATGATTTACCATTTTCATTTTATCAAACTAGCTTACAGTGACTAGGAGTCCTCTGTCCTTTAAATTGTGAACATACACATACTGTGTTTTTACATACTTTGACATATTTTGAACTAAATAATCAGTAAGCGCCATGGCCGTGCATTTTCACTTTGATTCCTGCAGTTTATTGACTTAAATACACGGTTGTTTCATACTTAACAAACCTAAGGAACCGGTCCTGTTAATATCATTCTTCTCGTTCAGAGTTTCCGCATCAAACATGCAGGACTGGATTACTCAGCTAAGTGACTGTCAGCTATAATCTGATTAAAATCCTTCAAAAAGACGGTCTGGAGCAAACTGGCGAGTGAAACATCCCACCAGCCAAGCGAGTGATGAACTCAAGTTTCTGGAAAAAATCTGCAGAGGCATCGATGTCTCCTCAGCATCAGCTTCTCCATGCAAAGTTCTACCGCGTCGTACGAACTGAAGGTGTGTTTACAGGATCCAGCAACTTCTTTCTTCTCATTCACTGTCTATGTGAAACGGCCTGCATCGCATTCTGGTTGCCTCCAGCTCATTTACATGAAGTAGACGGGAAGCAACGCCTCGCGAAACTTTCTTCAAACATCTAAACTAGCCGTTGTTGAACTAAAATGAGAACAGAGGAACCGCGAAAAGGGAACCGCGATATGGCAAAGGACCACTGTATATCAGAGGAAATTGTGTTTGTAATGTTTGCGTTTGCTTTCATTCGTTGGATTCTTTTCCTCCACAGAACAGCAGCTCCGTCCACTGAGCTCTTCCTTGAAACTACCTGACCTTCCTGCAGCGTCGTGATTTCAGCGGATCATCGTGGAAAATGAATTTCCTCTGTTTGGCAGACGGCCTTTGGCAGCCGAAGGTTCTCATCCTGATCCTCTGGCTCCTTTCACCTCTGTCATTGGAGCAAATTACAGCCACTATACAAATGTATTTTTTGAGCTGCAGCTGGTTGACTCGGTCCATTCAGACCGTCCAGCTCCGGAGCTTTAGTCCGCTCAGACAAACCGGCACATTTAGTCTGAACATCTGTTGAGTGGCGATAAGCTGAACTTCCCTCTCCTGCTTTTTTCTCTTTCTTCTTTAAAAGAATGTCTTTTTTTCCTTGAGGATGTGCATTTGCATATGAATATAAATCAAAGATATTTCTGTGGGGGGTTGCGCCGCTACATAAGGGAACTGGAGAGTGATAAGCGTGCACGTACAGATGCCCAGTAACAATGTCTTTTGTCAAGCTGAGACTGGCGCTGCGAGGGAAACCTTCTGGTTCGCCTTTTGTCCCGATAGTTGCTTTGTTTTGTGAGTATTTGTATTCCTGTCATTAGCTGCTGAATGTAATACAATATCTAGTCAATCACGCTAAAGGGGCTGTTATGTCTCTCTTTAACTGAGATCAGTCGCTGCTAATGCATGTGGAAACCGACACTGGAGGTTATCAAAAGACGTCGGATTATCCGGAGTGAAACTTAAACAGGAAAGTGTTTTATTAGAAGACAAAAGTGCAGCATGTTTGGATCATAGAGTGACGATAACTCATGACAGCAGGCAGAAACAGAGTCATCTAATAGGGCTACAAACACAAACGTTTTGGATCTTGGAGGATTTTTGACTGCTCCTTACAGACTCTAGAGATAATTCTGAATAAATAAAGGCTGAAACAATACTAGTAAATCATAATTTTACATCAGTGTTGCTGGTTCCACAAGTGGTTGTAATAGAAAGTGTGAATTATTTGGTCTTCTTTTCAGGGTTTTATTATAACAACACATAGCTTCTCAGTTTAGTTGCTGGTTTTAGAACAATAATGACTTTTCAACATATGATATTAATATCACTGAAATATGTAAACTAACTTCCTTTTTGTTTTTCTCTTTTGTAACTCGCGTAATAAAATATCTGAACAATGTTCAAATTCCTTGACCAGCTCTTCTATCTTTTTTTTTTTTTTTTTTTTTTTTTTACTGTTATCTCACCGATATTCAAGCACCTGTTGGCTGACATGACACAGGTCCCATAATAACACCTGAGGAAGTTCAGTTAGCTGAAGGAAGCTGTTGGATACAGTTGAAATTTCAGAATAAAAGCTACTGAGAGAACCTTGAGTTTAGAATGTTTCAGTGAGATCCTTGATGATGCTTTAACAGGTGATATTCTAGTTTTCTTGTAGTGGATTTTTATGACTAAATATGTGGATCTGGAATAAGATCTGTCTCTCTTTAACCCTCCTGTTGTCTTCATTTACGGACATCAAAAAATATCGTTTCAGCAAAAGAATTTTCCAAATTTCTGAAAATTTGTAAAACCTTCAGGAAGAAAATTCCAATAATTCCTTAAACGTTTCTCTTAAAAGTTTTATTTTTAAAAAAAATCCCCCAAATTTGGCAAGAGAATGCTTGTAAATATTTTTTTAAAAAATGAGTAAAAATCTTCCAAAAAAATCCTAAAAATATCTAAAGTGATTACATATATATCAGTAAAACTTGTAATATTTTCTTTAAGAACATTCACATAAAAATCAACCAAAATCCAGCAAAATTCACTGGATTTTGGTTGATTTTTTTGTGAATGTTTTTAAGAAATATTTTTAACATTTCTTTTTTTCCACCAAAAAATGTTCAAAGATTTCCCAAAAATGTTGAAAATGTGCACATCAGAAGTTTCACTGCGAAAATATTTATTTTTTCCACATTTTCAAACTTTAAAACGGGTCAAATTTGACCCGCAGGACGACACGAGGGTTAAACTGTTATTTGTGTCATTACATGAAGTTTCACGCTACATGCTAACAATTAGGATACAAAAAATGCACTAGTAAAGCAGGAAATGTTGAAAATAGTTGAAATTTCCTCTAAAAAGTGCAGCTTTGAGTTAGAAAGGACTTCCTATAGGAGATCCTACAACAAGCTAACTGTTCCTGCTAAACTTATTCTGTCAGATTTGAGATGATGTGACCACTTAAAGGCTGACCATTTAAATATATAATTGAAACACTGTTGTGATGAATTTAAGTGTATTTTTAGTGTGTGTTTGCTAAATCAAACGGAGATGAAGCTTTTATCCAAAGGGATTTGGACACAAACAGAATTTTTTCAGAGATAAAAAGAAAGTTTTGCAGCCAAAAAAAGAGAGAGTAAATTCGATCTAAAACACACTTCTCCTCATCGTTTCCAGGTCTCAGCAGAATTCCGCCCGGCGACATGTTCCATACATTATTCATCATCCAGAGACACGACTTCAGCACCGTGAACATTAGTCCTCTCTGATACAAGAAATACAGTCAGAGCTTTCTGCTGCACCGTTCTCTCAACTCGGGCTGGAAAATCCAAAATAGAAAGGTCCGCGTGTCTCCTGGCGGGGGCTGGACGGATGCTGAGGATTGTGGGAGGTGGGTGGGGAGGACAGAGGGTAGAGGAGGCCCGAGGCGGTGCAGGAGGAGCGATCAAACCCACGGCCGGCAGTGAACGCACCGCCTCTGACATCACACATATGACCTTCTCCTGCGTCTGTTTCTCCTACACACCATGAATATCAGGTAACAATGACATGTTAGGCCTGCAGCGCGCGTGCGTGTGCGTGCGTGTGTGTGTGTGTGTGCACTGCTGGCTAACAGCTCAGACTGATAGCATGTTTAGGGCTTCACCTCCTGTTCCCCTGCTCGGTCCCACAACATATGGAGAAAGGTCACATCGAACGACACACACACACACGTACGCACGCACACGCACACGCACACGCACACGCACACACACACACACACACACACACACACACACACACACACACACACACACACACAGCAGGATGGACTTGAACCTCTCCTTGTTGAATCATCAGCCCAAACAATGAGACGCTGAGCTGAAAATGATCTACTTCGCTGACAACTAGTTCAATATAAAGACTGTAGCTGCATTTCATTTGAAGCAGCAGAACATTGAAACATCACAAAAATGCAAATTAGGCTCATTTCTAGTAACTGCATTGGAACAAATAAAACAGTTGTCCTCATAAGGTGGTGGTTTGTGCTACGTGGCTCTAATAAACAGAGCAGAAGAAGCTGGAAATCAAATCAGTTGTTTGCCAACCGGGTCAATCTATAATTTAAGGGCTTTTGAAGTCCATGGGATATATCTTGCATACATTTTTATGAAAAGTAAAAAAATTAATGCTTTTATGTTCATTATGATCATATCTTTACAAATTCCATAATTATTTATTATGAAAACAATCACTTATTAATAAAAAAAATTACTGGATATCACTAAAATGTCAACTATGTTACAAACAGTCCTGTAATTATGGATTGACCAGTCCAGAATGACTTGAAAATGATCCATAACTGTGGAAAATTAGTCCAGAATGACATGAAATTTGTCCTAAATAACTTGAAAATTATCCCAAAGACACAAAAATGATCCAAAATGATGAGAAACGATCCAAGCTGACATAAAACTTGTTGAAAATGACAAGAAAATTGTCCAAAATGACGCAAAAAATTGTCCGTGTCAATCTATAACTGAGCGAATTCTGAAGTCCATGGGACGCATCTTGCATACATTTTTATTAAAAAAATCCACGAAGTTTGCTGGATTTTGGTTGATTTTTTGATTAATGTTCTTAAAGAAAATATTAGAAGTTTTACTGATATATATGGAATCACTTCAGATATTTTTAGAATTTTTTTGGAAGATTTTTATTCATTTTTTGAAAATATTTACAAGAATGTGTTGCCAAATTTGTCTAATTTAAAAAAAAAAAACTTTTAAGGAACTATTGGAATTTTCTTCCTGAAGGTTTTGAAAATTTAAAGTTTGAAAATGTGGAGAAAAAATATCACTTTAGATATTTTTAGGACTTTTTTGAAGATTTTTACTAATTTTTTTTTTGAAGGTTTTGCAAAATTTTTAAGAAATTTGGGGAATTTTTTTCAGACAAGAAAACAATATTTTTTGGTGCCCGTATATGAGGACAACAAGAGGGTTAATGCAAAGATTTCTACATTTGCAGGAGTGTAGCACAGCAGTGTTCTGTTTCTTTAAATGTTCAAGTGCAATAAGAGTATCCTGTTCCTAAAATTGACGAATAATTGTCATAAATACTCTTCATTTCAGTATTTATGACAAAATCGGTATAATCATGCAGCCCAGAAAAGTTCTATTTATTCAGATTTACAGTTTTAATCACTGAGAATTCTCTTGGGCTGACTTCAGTTACGACTGTGAGGTTTTCCCGTTTATTTTTCTCAGTTCTGGTCTGTTAGAATTGATGTGAAAGCAGCACAGAGCAGATTTTATTCCTGACTGCAGTAATTACTATTACAAATTACTGTGCAATTACTGACTATTGTGTTGTTAGAACTGTGATTTCACTGCCTGCCATCTTCTCAATAGCAGAGGCTGCTCAAAAGTTTTTAATATCACAGCACCATAACTCTGTAATATTGTTAAATTGTCCTGCAGAGTTCAGTTTTTCTGCGTGAATTTTCAGCAGCAGTTTCCAAGAACTTCAACAGACGTGTGAACTGTCACATAAACACACAGAAAAATGGATTCTACAGTCACAGATATCGTCATTATTTCTATATTTCACGGTGTAGATGTGTTGTTTGCTCGTTTCACGGTTTCACTGCTGCTTGATTTAATAATGCAACAGGACAGGAGGTCAAGGTCAGACAAGGTTAACAGCAAACACGAGGAAAACTCAGCCCTGGTTGTATTCCGCTGTATCTGAAAGCTGTAAACGTCTACATGCTGTATTTGTGAGCGATCAGTGGATATGTTTCATGTGAGCAGCTCTTCTTTCATACACGGAGCTAAAGATAAAAACAGTGGAAAAATACAATCTCCTCCTCCTGCAGCCTGTTTTCCCCTCATACGTGAGTGTTTGATTTAATATCTTATCTAAAATAGCTACCAGGTCCCGTCTGTGTGTGTGTGTGTGTGTGTGTGTGTGTGTGTGTGTGTGTGTGTGTGTGTGTGCGTGCGTGTGCGCTGCAGCCTGCTGAGGTCCATTAATAATGAATGCAGGGAGCAGAGGGCTCTGGATGGCAGCGCTAAGAGCTTTTGACAGACAAAGGATCATCGAGGACGGAGCTCAACAAACAGACTGAAGTGGATTCAGCAGGAGATGCTCCGTCTGTGTTTACACGCTTCGCCGTTACGCCGCTATTACCGGCATTTCCATTAGGACAATGGCGAAATTAAGCCATTTACGCGATTTTGTAAAGTGACACTTCCTGTAAGGATCTGCTTCACATGTGGTTACTGCCACAGAAACGACCGACAGAACAACAAGAGGAACAGAAACAGCTTTTAGTGCTGCAAGGTTTTAGATTCTACAAAGACTAGAAGCTGATAACTATACATACGAATCAACAACTGAGCGTTTAATTGATAGATTGGTCAGACACTCAAGCCTGCTTTCTCAAATCCTTGGCTTATTTTACAGACTGAAGGACAAATTTGATATTTGTCTCATTTTTCCACTTTAAATATAAATATAAATCTTTCCTTATTCACTAGTCCTGGTCTAATAATGTGTTTCTCTGAAGATAAAGACATCTGTGTGACGACAGGCCGACAGATGAAGCAGCAGCAGCTCAGCCAGTCGGGGATAAACATGGTGGGAAACTCAGGATGCAGATGCAGAGGTCAGGTTCATGTCAACAGAAAACAACAGACTTTCTGTCAAAGAACAACCCTTTTCTGGGTATAATTTATCTACACTTCAGATCCTGCTCTGTGTCCATTCAATGCCCAGTCTCACTCCCAACTCGTCACTTTTGGTCGTATTGTCAGGACCTCATGGCGTCAAATCTGAACAAATTGGGTTCCTTTCCGTGTCACTTTGACTGCACAGAGTTTTCCGAAAGAATCTCTAAAATTCCCTAAACGTCAAAAATAGGTGCCAGGAGATTGTTTTCCTCAGCTGGTGTCGTCACTTTTGCTGCTCTTCAGGCAATGAGAAGTTTACTTTTTAACGTTCTTCATATTGTGAAAGGGGGTATATTAACTCGGGCTGTCACAATTAACGCTTTAATGCAGAATAATCGATCATCATGATTAATCTGCTTAAAAATTTTAATGCAATTAAGGCATCTGCAGTGCAGAATGACTGAAAATCCCTGAAAGGTCTCTGGCATTTTGGGCAGTTTGTCCGAGGAGACTGACCGTCACACATGCACAAATGGACAGTTGATCCGGTAGTGGCAGAACCAACCAACTAGAACAGTAGGTTGGAGCTCTCGGTGGGAAATTTGAATACAAAGAAACCAAGACGGAACAGGAGTTTTCTTTTCACTGAAGCACAAGGGCTTAATAAATTAAGTCACTTTAAACAGGGTGAATACTTCTGCTGTCACTTATTTTACACTTTTTAATAATTAATTGACATTACTTTGTAGAAAGCTGTTCTCACTTTGACATGAAAGAGTCTCTAAATTAACCATGATTCAACGTGGAAAAAGCAACAAAACGAGAAAACTTCTATGAAGGATGAATACTTTTTTTTAACCCTCCTATTGTCTGCACTTATGAGCAATCGGGTCAATTTTGACCCGCAGGACGAGACGAGGGTTAAACACTGTGGATCTACGGGACTCGCAGAGCAACTCCATAGCTAAAAACACGGCTATTGGTTGTTTAAAATAAATCTAATTTCTAGACAAAAAGAAGCAGAAACCCTGATACGTTCCTTTTTTTCCATGTGAACACGTCATTAAAGGTCAGAAAACTGACATCTCCTGATGTAGACTGACTTTCTGCTCCCTCTGCTGTTGTCAGGATCTCATCTCGCCGGTTCAAACCCTTTCAGTTTGTTCCTGTCTCTCTTTATCTGAGTATGCATTCGAATGTGTTTATTTTCCCTCTACATTATGCAGCTTCTGGCTTCAAATTACGTTTTTTCTCTTTGCTTTCTGGTACAAATAGGTCCTAATTAAAGTGCTTTGGCTTCCATAAACTGTTCTTTGAAGCTCTACCTCTTGATGGATCTCGCTCTCTCCACACAGCGGGCTCTGATGGCTAATTAGCCACTCAAAAGGAAAAGCAGAAAGAGGCTCTTTATTCAGCTAATTTGCTGATGTGGCTGTGTACACAGAGGATGTGCGTGTCTGTAGGAGTGAGAAGAGCATAACGACTTTTAACTGATGTGTGTGAATATGAGCCGCCTCATGCTTGGGAGTGTGTACGATATCAAACGTTGGCAGCGAGCGGCGGCCTTCATGTCTGAGTGAGTCTCAGTGCAGCAGAGTGGATGTGTGTTTGCTGCTTTGTTAAGAGGCTGAAGAGCAGTTTGAGTGACTGCAGTAGAGTCACATTGACTTACGATTACACATCCTGCAATCTGATCATTACAGCTCCAAACCAGATGCATTAACGGCGTCCTGAAGAGCAGAAATGTTTTACTAAAATAAACACTGCCTCTTCCACACGGTGTCAGATTCACTGAGTCATTCCAGCTCACATTTAAAGAGTGAAGCTGCAAAATTATAACCATTAAAAGTCACAAAACACCAAAGCCTCTAGTACTTTTAAATCCTTGAGTTTTTTAATGCTAGATTCAAACTAACAGAAGCAGCGACTTTTACTAAACAAATGAGACAAAAAGTGAATGTGTGATGAAAGCCATGAAAGCTTGTGGTGCAGAACTTTAAAACTGTGAAAACTAGTTGATGATTCCAGCATCCTTGGAACAGGAGAACAAGTTCCCAGTTACACGTCTACAAGCAATTAAAACGAGTATTGAAACGTAGATTTTGAACAGTTAAGGAGGATTTTTTTTTAGCAAGTTCTAGACAAATTTAAGTAATTTCTAGTCATTTTGCACATATTTTGGGTCCTTTTCGACAAATTTTGAAGCATTTAGAGAACACATTTATTTTATGAGGTCAGATTTGAGTCATTTTAGACATTTTTTTTTTATTGTTTTCAGTCATTTTTGGAACCCTTCTCCTACTCATTTTGGACAGATTGTGAACAAGAAAAGAGGATTTTTTGAGTAAGTTCTGGACAAATTTCTAATCATTTTGGCCAAATGTGGAGATTGGTTAAAGGTTTCTGTATCATTGTGAGATAGCGGCACGGCGTCACTGTAACCATGACAACAAGTGAACACTACGTCAGCTGAGTGCACAATTCGTTCGTTGTTTGGTAAACTGTGAGCTCTGTATAGTACTGTGTATAGTAGGAGGGACGTTATGGAGGTAAGACTGGGTTTTTCTTTTACCGGTTTTTGTTTGGGCAGGCCAGTCTTGCTTAACAGATTAGTGGGGTTTTTGTTTGTTATTTTGGTTTTGCTCATTCTGAATTTCAGTTAAACATCACCATTATTTTGTTCTTTTGTTCAACCATGTCCTTTTGTTCAGCTCTTCTCAGTTTTTGTAGATAAACACTTTAGTTCTGAGAAAATGCGTTTTGTGGCTGCTTGGATCAGTGAAAGATGGAACTTCATGTTATGTCCGAGCACCCCTAGGCTGGGCGTAATAATGCACATACTATAAGGCCTGAAAATGACCTAAACATCCCACCTAAGTGACTGCTTAACACGTCATTTCTAGCTGCTACAACAGCCTTCAGTCTTCTATGAATTTGATCCTATTCTGCCACCAGGGTTTGAGTGACGTCCAACACTGATGCTGGGGGATCAGACTTGGCTCACAGTCGGTGTTGAAGTTCCTCCTAAAGGTGTTGGATGGAGATCAGGGAGGGACGACACCATCTAAAATATCAGCCTGTATACTGAAGCGTTCTTAAAAAAACAGCCCCGGGCCAAAAGCATTCTGCCATGTGCGGGAACACAACGGCATAAATAATGCGGCAAATAATGTTCATGGACAGCTGCCATTTTGGAGACACCACTTTCCTCATGCCTACACTGCACCGGCCCCAGAGCCAGCCACTGTGATGAGCCAAAATCATTCTGCTGGATAGCGACCATCTCGAGCTGCCTCCGCTTCCAGCCCCGTCACTATGACTGCATCCAACAGCAGCAAACCCTCTGAACGCTGCAGCTCTGATCCAGTCAGGACTGAGACGTTTCAAATCTGATATTTCATAACCCAATGAAAACAAACACTGCAGCAGACTTCCAACAAGTCTTTTAAAAATGTGAAGGATCATTTTTGTCTGTCTGTCTGTTCGCAACATTACTCAAAAACGGACTAACAGACTTGGATGAAATTTTCAGGGAAGGTCAGAAATGACACAAGGACCAAGTGATTAGATTTTGGCTGTGATGCAGCTTATAGTCTGGATCCACAGATTTGTTAAAGATTTCTGTATCATTGCCAGATAGCGGCACGGTGTCATTGTAACCATGACAACAAGTGAACACTATGTCAGCTGCCTGCTGACGATCACATGATTGTGATCCTACTACAAATCCACCGCTGAGGACTTATCAGGACTTATCAGTCAGAAATGATACAAGGAACAACTGATTAAATTGTGGGGGTGTTTCTGAGTCCCATCAATTCCTGCTGCCTGCTACATATTTAAATCATGTGATTCGGTATCCGTACATAACGTACACATGCAGAACACACGCCTGTGCTCAGTGCAGGTCATTGTGTTTGTGGGTACATCTATATTAAATGGACACATTCTATTGTGATGGGATTTCTGCAATGCTTTTTTTCAAGATTTCAGCTGTTTGAAATGATGTAACGACTGAGCAGCCTTGGAGGAGGACTGCGCTCTCTGAGTGCTTTTCTTGTTTTTTAAATTTTGACTCCCTTTAAGTCTCTTGATGGCTTTTTTTTGTCACCCCAATGATGGAACATGATCACCTCATCAGAAAATGTTAAAACATACTGGTGCCTTTGTTCGACTATGATTGTTGATCCTGAAGAAGGCTGAAATACCATTAAAAATCAAGAGAAATTAATATAGATGCATTGTAAGAATGGATGAATGCATTGTATTGAGGTGTTGTAAGGTGTTGTTGGGTACTTTAAAAGGTGTCAACATCTATGGTTTATAATTATTATTACGGAGAAAGAGTGTGTGACACTTACAGGGAACCACTTTCTTCCCTCACGGTCCTACAAAAATTAAAAATGATTAAAATAACCTGCTGTTGGGTGGTGAGATTGAGATAAAACTAACTTTGCAAACAAGCTCAATCTACTATCATCAATGCTAACCTGCCTCTCAACTGTTCAGCTTTAATCTGTGTTTTTTAGGACTATTCTGATGGCATAACTGCTTACATGCAAAGAAATGTACTTTGCTGTATTTGAGGACATTGTTTTAAATGATAAAACCTGGATGAACCTTAATGGAATTCAAGTCTATTGCCATTTGCCAAATTCAAAAGCCAACGCTGTTGATCAAAAGGGATAAAAAACAGTCGGTGGGTTTCAAAATTAATGTTTTCTGCATTTCAGTGCCATTCAAAGAACAAAATATGACAAAGACAGTCAATAACAAAGGCTCCATGGAGTCCATTTATAAGATTTTCTTTTGCACCTTAAACTGGTGTTATTAGTCGTCAGTATTTCTGCTTGCAGACTGATTCCAGTTACATAACCTCAATTACTATGTGCATAAATTGTCACATGCAGCTGTTATTACTTAACAACACATCATTCATTTAATATTCCATCTGAAAATGCTAATACCTCCAGTTGCCTAGAAACTCAAGTTTATAAAAATGATATTCCCAGTTGAGGATGTTCTTCCAGTTTTTCACATCTCCTAAAAGCCCACACAGCTCTGCCATGACACCATCAGACACACAACCACCACCGAATACCAACAAAAAGTCTGAAATATGATCCAGGTTCACCTCACCGAGCGCACACACGAGCAGCGAAGCTATCGGCGGTGACAAAGAGGAAGACACAATGCAGCGTTACCGCGGTGACAGCACTGACTCTGTGATTGTGCGAACACCTGTGTGTGCTGTCAGTGTGATCAGCGATCCTCTCACTCCGTGTGATTGAAAAAGCAGCGTGACAAACGGGGAGTCCTGCCGGGTCTGATTTGAAAAGCAGGAGGAGGCTTCAATAAAAGAGGTTAATGGAGACCTGATGGAAGAACAAGACTCTGAGCTGGAGGTTAGTCTTGAAAAACCCATCATGGATCGGACTGATGATACAACAGATGTGGATGTTTTTAGTCTATCAAAGGTCAAAAATACCAAATAATACGAACTATCAGCAGGTTTTCAGAAAGATATGTTTGGAAATAGCTGTGAGCTACAGTGAAATGTCTGGAGTCCAAAATGTGTCTTCACAACAAAGCTGCTGAGATCTGGAATCTGTTTGGCTTATTAATCAGTCCTGTATTTAATTGTTTGAATCATAATTTTGCTAAAGCAGACACACTTTCACAGACGCACAGCTTCTGGTAACATTTAAGATTTAGTCTCTTATGTGAAATAAAGAAAACAAGTTTACATTTCATTTATTTGAAATTGTGAAGCAATTGACAGATATTAATCAGCTTTTTATTGCCAATGTGCAAATGGATTGTAATGTCACTCAAAAGAACATATGGTAGTGTGGCAGAGCAGTCTAAGGCGCTGGATTAAGGCTCCAGTCTCTTCGGGGGCGTGGGTTCCAATCCCACCACAGCCAAGAAGGATTTTTTCTGCAAATTTCCCCTTGTGGGACTAATAAAGGATACTCTACTGTAAATGATTGGTTGAATGTAACAAATTGTGGAATGATTTCTATGTAAAGGCCTCTACACAATGAGCGATTTTCAGCCGTCCTAGACCAAAGATAACAATGGTGAGAGAATCATGGTGATATCTTTGGTCTTGGCTCCAAATCGGTGGTCCTACGTCGCACTGTGAGACAGGTTCAAGGACAGCCGTTGTCATGGAGACCAAAGACAAGCTGACATAAAATTCTGACTGTCAGAAATTTGGGGTGATCGTCTTACAGTGTGACTGCTGCTGCAACCTACGACAACTAACTAACCAATAGAAATGCAGGATGAAATGAAGGACTGATCAGCACCACACTGGAGCTAAACCCAGATAGATGATTTGTGGCGACAAAATGCATCAAAAGTAGTACGTGGGATTTAAACAAAGAAGACGGCTTAGTAGAGTTGTGGCAGCAGAAGACTTTTGACGTGTCCTCCAGCTCGTACTATAACCGGACAAAAAAGGACGAAGCATGGAAGGATATAGCAGCGGAACTGCAGCTCCCAGGCTAGTAAGATAACATTAGCATTTGGGATTTCTCTCCAAACACGTAAATGTCAACAGTGCGAGGGCTCCGTTCATGTTTGGTTAGTTTCTAGGGCTTGACCCGAATATCCAAATATTTGATCGGTGGTATCCGAATATTTATTTTGAGATCCAAATAAAATTCGCTGGATTTTGGTTGATTTTTTTGTGAATGTTCTTAAGAAACATTTCTTTTTTTCACCAAAAAATGTTTAAAGATTTCCCAAAAATGTTGAAAATGTGGACATCAGAAGTTTCACTGTGAAAATATTATTTTCCCACATTTTCAAACTTTAAAACGGGTCAATTTTGACCCGCAGGACGACACGAAGGTCAACACAAATTAAATTTATGTTGGAAGAAACTTAAATATGTTGATATAAAGTCCAATAATCCATCATCCTGCATCTGACTGAACTTCAGGTTCCTGATTTACTCCATGTGTTTAATTGCATCTTGAAGAAGCAAAGCGTTAATTTGCGCCGAAGCCGAGCAGGATTTACAGATCAGCTAACCAAAGAGGCGGCTATAAGCGGCATCGAAAGGCGAGTAAATCACCGCCTTTAATCTTAAAATGAGACGGCGAGGTAGAGAGGGACCGGAGAGACAAAGAAAGATAATTAACCAATGAGAGTCCAGAGTGCACCAAGACATTTATCTCACACACACACACACACACACACACACACACACACACACACACACACACACACACACACACACACACACACACACACACACACACACACACACACACACACACACACACACACACACACACACACACACACACACACACACTGAGCATCATCACCTCCGACCTCCAGCCTCAGCCAATGAAATTTTAATCAACAGCCTCTGATGGAGGAGAAGCACTCAGACTCTCCTGCTGTGTAACTCTCTCTCTCTCTCTCTCTCTCTCCATCTTCTCTCTATTCTCTCCATCTTTTCAAGCCTTTCAGCAGCCAACCGTCTTCCTCCTCCTCGCCTCTATAAACGCCCCCCCAATCTTTTCTCTTCATCACACACATTTCACTCCTTCCTTCCTCATTCCCAAAGCAAAGGTCACCTCCTCTCTCTCTCTTTATTCATCTCGTCCTTTCTGGTTTCTCCTCCTCATCTCTTCTCCTGTTTCTTAACCCCCGTTTCGTCCTGCGGGTCAAAACTGACCCCTTGCAAAGTTAAAAAATAAATATTTTCACAGTGAAACTTCTGATGTCCACAGTTCCAACATTTTTGGGAGATTTTTGAACATTTTTTGGTGGGAAAAAAGAAATGTTTCTTATGAACATTCACAAAAAGATTATTGATTTTTATGTGAATGTTCTTAAAGAAAATATTAGAAGTTTTACTGAGATATATGTAATCACTTTAGATATTTTTACTCATTTTTTGGAAGATTTTTACTCATTTTTTGAAAATATTTACAAGAATTTTCTTGCCAAATTTGGGGGATTTGTCAAAATAAACTTTAAAGTGAAACTTTTAAGGAATTATTGGAATTTTCTTCCTGAAGGTTTTGCAAATTTTCAGAAAATTGGGGAATTTTTTTGCTGAATTTCTGTATTTTTTTCAGACAAGGAAACAATATTTTTTGGTGCCTGTAAATGAGGACAACAGGAAGGTTAAAAGCTGAAGCATTCTGTTATTTTATATAGTTTCTGATAGATTGGATGCTGATTTACAGTCGATATTTTAGTTTCACATTCATCTGATCATAATAAAATGAAAATGATACCAACATACAGAATCATTTAACCTGAACTAGAGTAGAGCCCGTACCAACAACCAGCCTTTAATCCAATTAGCTCAGGGCTAATTTACAACACCTGTGTGACAGTGGATGTAAATAAAGGATCAGGTCGATACCAAGCGGTTAGAAATGGCCTTCATCAAGCTTCCAACACAGGGGTGTCCAACATGCGGCCTGCGTGCCAAAATCAGCCCTCCAGATTGTCCAATCCGGCCAATCTTATTATTATTGCGGATGGAGAGTGAATTTTTAAATTAACTTTCTTTCTCCGGATTCGGCTTTTAAAAAAAATCACAAAAACCGATGCGTGATATCAGATCTGATAACTGTTTAAAACGATCTCTGAGGGTCTTTTAAGCTGATCGGAGCTCCGAGAATGAACAATGTCCTCACTGAAACCACCACATGCTGGATGAATTCGCAGAGAATGAAATAATCTTTTCTGAGAGACGATTTTTACACTCGAAGCTGTCACAACAGACCCTCGGCAGACACACACACACACACACACACACACACACACACACACACAAGCACACACACACACACACACACACACACACACTCCATTTTCACTGTCCATGGTAATTAAATACAAGGACATAAAATTAATTAACAGCTTAATCACACACTCACACACACACACACACACACACTCGGAGCTCTAAAAGGACAGGGCAGGTACAGCCTTTTAATTTGAGGAATAATTTAATACTGCTTAACCAGCTTATGGCCTTTCCCTGCCTTTGTCTCCCTTCAGCCTGTACACCACCGTGTGTGTGTGTGTGTGTGTGTGTGTGTGTGTGTGTGTGTGTGTGTGTGTCCCGGCTATTTCATTAATTGGCCGAGATGGAGGGATTGAAATCTGTGGCAGAATCATCTGTTCCTCTGTCTGTTGTGCTTTCTGTTAATGAAGCTGCTCTCTCTCCGAGTCTGTCTGCAGGTCGTTAGTCATGTCAGACGGCCTGTCCTCCACCATGAGGCGTTTGTCCAGGCTGGAAAAATGATGGGCTCGCTGTCTACACATCACACACACACACACACCGAGACAACAGTGTAACCTTTAAACCAGACTGTACGTGAATGAGTGTCTCTAAAGACGTCTTTAGCGCCACTTTTTCCATCATTTTGTGTTATTTTTGTCTACAAAACACATTGAAATGTGCATTTATTCCAGAAAAAAATAGTAAAACCTTGTTGCTGTTACAGTCACTTACAGTTTTCCTGTAATTTTCATGTATTATTGGTGCATATCATTTGACAGATTTCTCATGAATGAGCCTCTCTAAAGATGTTTGTAGCGCCACTTGTTCTTTGAATTTTGTATCATTTCATGTAATTTATATGTAGAATAACTAAAAAATTGTAATAATTAAAAAAAAACTATCTGCAAAACCTTCTGGTTGTTCCAGTCACCGAAGGTGCAGTTTTTCATGTACTATTGATGGATATTGACTGTAAATATTTGAATCTGTGCAAAAATCCAACATTATAACCTCCATAGAGACAGAATGTATGCATGTCTGTTGCATTACGCTGCTTTCAAGTTCTAGATTTTGTTGACTTCATTGTAAAAGAATAAGAAACACTGACACATATAAGGAGATTTTTCTTTTTTACGTATAAAGAAGTGCAGTCATTGTATCAGTTTTGTTTCTAATGTAAAAAAAAAAAGCTAAAAAAGCTCTTTTAACAATAAAACCCAAATTTAAAGATGCACTCCTTTGCTGAAATTGAAGTGTTTTCTGCTGCTTCTTCTTTCTGCTCTGTGTTTGTGTTCAGAGGTTGTTCTGTGCTGTAATTAAATTCCCCATTAACTCCATTCTTATTTCTATTCTCTTTGCTGCGTCTCGTTGCTCTATTCTGCTGCAGCGACTCTATTCCCCCAGCGGGACCATTACATCCTGCTCCTGTTTAATTTGAGCATAAAGCGCTGCATAAATCTTAGCCATGTTTTTCTCATGTAAATACAGTTTTGTTTTTTTTCCTTTTCATCAGCCGGAGCGTATCTGAGACACTCCAAAGCTCTGAGTGGTTTTTCTGTCTGAGTGCTTTTGTTCCTGTCCAATAACACCGTGCCGTGAGAGCCACCGAATAAAACCCAACGTTTAACACTTCAGAAAAGCCGTTGACTCCCAAACTTAAATGAGAGTAAATGTGAGAGGTAAAGAGACTCTCCTGCCAAGTGGTTGGATAGAAAAAAGAAAGCTTCACTCAGGTCCTGGTGGAAGACAAAGACCATAAACAACACGACGGCACTGAGATTAGATGAAACACTTTGTAAGATTGGCTTGTAATTCACAAAAATCGCTCATTCACATTCAGGATTCTGTGTTAAAAGCTCCTGAGCTGCCAATCCAAACCCCCGGTCAGAATGTAAATGAAAAGCAACAATAACTGAGAGAAACAGGCTTTGTTAAAGATGACAGAATACCTGTTTTTCTCCCCACAACGCCCCATTTTTACCGGCCGATCACAAACCAGTCGACGAAACCATTTTCCACCTCAATTTGAAAATGTCACAGCCGGCTGTGGATTTCGAAATCACATCTTCTGAAGTAGCGAAATTAGACGCAGGAAATGATTAACCCACACGGCCGGAACTTCTATCCTTAAACCAAAAATAATAACAGAAAGCAAAATGTCCGACTCAGGATAATTGAAATTTTGCTTTGATATGACACACACACATATGATGACCTTTAATATATTGGTAAAAGAAATATAATTCCAGGTGTTTGTGTTCATACTTTGTTCTGCCATAACCGCTGCTGTAAAGATTTAAGGTGTTCTTAGTTTCTGCAATAAAAGCTAAACATAAAAGTATGCTTTAAGGAGAGCAGTGGTTTGGAAAAAGACCTAATCTACACATGTCTGCTTCCAAGTTTAAAGGCCTCTCCACACTGTGTGATTTTAACAATCCTATAGGTTCACAGTTTGCTCCACTGTACCACATGAATCTAATAATCTTTGGGCACGACATGAAGTTTGCTCTGTGCAGATGCACGATGAAAACGCAGCTCAATCTCAGCCTACGATGAATGTGAGTCAACGTGAATGAAGAATAAAACATCATCAGCGTGCACCGTCCATCCATGAAAAATAAACAACCGAAGCATAAACGGAGCTCCTACAATCACAGGGAAACTAGTCAAACATGAACAGAGCTCCTACAATCACAGGGAAACTAGCCAAACATGAACAGAGCTCCTACAATCACAGGGAAACTAGCCAAACATGAACAGAGCTCCTACAATCACAGGGAAACTAGCCAAACATGAACAGAGCCCTACAATCACAAGGAAACTAGCCAAACATGAACAGAGCCCTAAAATCACAGGGAAACTAGTCAAACATGAACAGAGCTCCTACAATCACAGGGAAACTAGCCAAACATGAACAGAGCTCCTACAATCACAGGGAAACTAGCCAAACATGAACAGAGCCCTACAATCACAGGGAAACTAGCCAAACATGAACAGAGCCCTAAAATCACAAGGAAACTAGCCAAACATGAACAGAGCCCTACAATCACAGGGAAACTAGCCAAACATGAACAGAGCCCTACAATCACAGGGAAACTAGCCAAACATGAACAGAGCTCCTACAATCACAGGGAAACTAGCCAAACATGAACAGAGCTCCTACAATCACAGGGAAACTAGCCAAACATGAACAGAGCCCTAAAATCACAGGGAAACTAGCCAAACATGAACAGAGCTCCTATAATCACAGGGAAACTAGCCAAACATGAACAGAGCTCCTACAATCACAGGGAAACTAGCCAAACATGAACAGAGCCCTACAATCACAGGGAAACTAGCCAAACATGAACAGAGCTCCTACAATCACAGGGAAACTAGCCAAACATGAACAGAGCCCTACAATCACAGGGAAACTAGCCAAACATGAACAGAGCTCCTACAATCACAGGGAAACTAGCCAAACATGAACAGAGCCCTAAAATCACAGGGAAACTAGCCAAACATGAACAGAGCTCCTACAATCACAGGGAAACTAGCCAAACATGAACAGAGCCCTCACCCTGCTGACATTCATGTGTTTGGAGAGAAATTCCAAAAAAAGAAGGAGGAGGAGAACATGGACGGTCGTGGCTCGGAAAGAGAGGCCAATTTGGGATGCCAGTTTTGAAAAGGGAGCTTGAAGTTAGTACCTGTTAGCATCTGCTAACATTATATGCTAGCATCTACTGTTCTTGTCTGCCATTTTCCAATAAAACACACTAAAAGTAAACCTAACAAACAAAATGAATGTGATAAATATTGAGATGTTTTAAGATAGAAAGATTTAACGCAACATACTAAAAGTCTGATCGTGATATCGTTTAAACAGATGATCGAAGTGGCTTCAGAAATTTACTCCGTATGGATGTGGAACAGTTTAAACATCTACTTCAGCTGGTGGCTCCATATATCTCCAAAAAAACCCCACCTAGCTGAGACAGAATCAGTGCCAGAGAGAGACTGTCTGACTCTACTAGGCCGTCTTCTTTGTTTAAATCCCACATACTTGTCATGATGCATTTTGTTGCTGTAAATCATCTATCTGGGTTTAGCTCCAGTATGGTGCTGATCAGTACGTCATTTCATCCTGCATTTCTATTGGTTAGTTAGTTGTCATAGGTTGCAGCAGCAGTCACACTGTGAGATGATCACCCCAAATTTGTATGTCCAACATATCCTCCAGAATCTACTGTCATTTTATGCTTAGTTTGTGGCGACAAAACCAAATGTATTTGCCAGATTTTAAGAGTAAAAAAAAGTCAAATTAAAAACCACAATGTTGGGCAATGCTGAGAATACACACTGTTGGTGCTAAGAAAACTTGTTAATCAAAGGAGTCATCATCCATCGCTCTGGTTTTCCAGCAAACAACTTGACAACAGTTTCACAACTTCGTCCTGACAATGGCGCTGATTGGCTGATTGGACCAGCTGCTCTTTCAACTGATAAACTCCTTCTAACGTGATTTTCACAATCGAACAATCGAGTGGACGGATCCAAAGGTACTCAGGGAAACACATCCACCAGTTCTGTCCTAAACGATGCTGCTTCTAGCAGAACAAACACAGACTCTGAACACAGCGGCTTCTGCAAACGAACTTCACACTGCATGAAACGACAGAAGGAAAGTCGAGCATCTACAGAGTTAGAGACAGTTTTGTGATTTTCTGATAATCTGCAGCACCAAAATAGATGCAAAGACTATGAAATCTGGGCTGAAATTCATCATGCGGATATAAAACTGACTCCAGATGATTAATAATGGAGCACTGTGAGGCTCTGAAAACAGTTTCTTTCTTTGTGTTTCTGAAGAATGTGTGGTTTTCTGTCCATATTCTAAAGTAAATGGGTATCTAGTACAGGAAAAGACAGTAAAATCCATGCTTTTCACAATTACTGTGTTGGCTTTTAGGACTTTTCTTACTATTATGTAACTAAGATGCATTAATGTCCCTAAATAATCATAGTTTTATGTCAAAATAATAACTGTTTAAGTTTTTTTTTTGCTTGTAGAAATCCATTAATCTTAATAATAATAATGGTAATAATCACAATATGGTTCATGGTGCGACACAGTCACTCGTACATGATGTCAGTTTGACAAATGTGAAATTAAAGCGAGCACATTAGACGCTCTGAACCCCACACTGGGTTCAGCGTTGTGCTTCTCCCTGCAGGGATCTGGAGTCATTAAGGCGACACGTTCAACTGCTGCTGTAACCACGACGCTTTCATTCAGACATTTCTCTCTGCTTGTATCGCGACGAGCAGAAGGGGGAGAAATTGTGCTACCTGGTTCTGTTTTTTCATTTTTTTCTGAAAACTAAAAATATCCTCCTCTGACTTCGCCTGCTGCAATAACTCTCCGAGGAAGCAGTAGAAACACAGTGGAGTGCAGAGGTTGATGTTTCTGTGAGGAACGATTCAGCAGGAGGACACCTCGTTGTTTTCTATGTTGAAAACACGTTAAATGAAGGTTTAACCCCTGCAATTACTAAAAACAGAAGAAGATTTTACCGTTTTTTGCAAAGGTGCTTTGAGCTTCTAAACTACACAAAACAATTAAAGTCCATTTTCTTCAGTGTCTGTTACACTGTGCCAGTGTCAGATCTGCTGTGAGAGCGACTTTCATCACTACAGATAAATGAATGGAGTCCTTTTGCTAAATATCTCAGATTTAAATATCAAATCACAACTCAGAGTTTATTCATGAGTTGCAACTTAAGGTTTACATGATTTCCTGTAGAGTTTGTGGAGCATCTTTGCTAACTGTTTATGTTGTTCACGATAACAACTGTAAGGTATAAATCCTGCTTCTTGTTATTCTGTGATTGTAGAACCAGCCTGGTCAGTAACACAGTTAGAGCCAGAGAGCAGAAAAGGAAGAATGAAAGAAGAGTTTCAGGGCAGAATTCATTCAGTGCAGTCGTCTCGTGTTGGGAGCAGATTTGTTCTGACAATCTGGTGCTGTTGCAGAGAGCTGAACGGATATTACATGAGTCTCAGCATCCAGTTTTATAGAACGACAGACGGGATGCAGCAGCCGGCAGCGGATCAGACAAATACTTCCACTGAATTAACTGTATTAACTTAATGTCCCGCTGGCACCCAGGGGCCCCAGCAGTCACCGTGTCAACAAGCCTCCAACACCAGCTATTCCAGCCAGAATACATTTAGACCTTTTTTTTCTTCCTCTGTAACTCTGGCCACAAAGCTTTCAGGGTATTTTTAAACTTATATTTCATTTGCTCTGATCTGGATTCCTCCCCTGGGTTCTGCTTCTTTTCACATATTTAAAAAAAATTCAAGCCAAGAGTAAAAAGTGACTGAAAGCCACTTGAGAATGTTCAGTGGTTGAATGTACCTGAGGCAGTGTGAGCAGAAGAACCAGTTAGTGGAGAAGCTTTCAGAATAAAGGGAAGGTCCCTGATTCCTCCTCCTGCTAGTCGTTCATCTGCAGCTCAGCATGTGATGATCGCCGGCCTATAGGAGCCGTTTAGCGCCTCAGACTGAGGTCAGATCTAGTTCCTGCTACAAAGGAACCGTTCCAGGTTTTGATTAATACCAGAACAGTCTCACTGCTGTTGTTTCGGTCTGCAACCAAACAAGGTCGCTGTGTTCAGATCTGTCCAAACCAGACTCTGATTAAATGGAGCCGAGCAAGTTTTAAAACACTACAGCTGCTCCAAATACTGTTTCTGACAGGAAATATACAAAGATGAGGACAAAAAACCTGTTGTATTGAAGTAAAAACGGCTACAAAATGTGCAATATTTACAATAATTAAAATGCAACTTCAAAAGTTTGGGGTCATCCAGACAATTCCATGTTTTCCATGAAAACTCCCACTGTTATTCATATGCTAACACAACTGCACAAGGGTTTTCTAATCATCAATGAGCCTTTCAACACCATTAGCTAACACAATGTAGCATTAGAACACAGGAGTGATGGTTGCTGGAAATGTTCCTCTGTGCCCCTATGGGGATATTCCATTAAAAACCAGCCGTTTCCAGCTAACATGATAATAATTATTATTCATTTCATGTTATCTTCACTGAAAAAAAATACTTTTCTTTCAACAATAAGGACATTTCTAAGTGACCCCAAACTTATGAACAGTAGTTTATGTTTAACAAACAAACTACGCCGAGTTATGAATTGACTTTTTCACTGCAGTCAAAGATATTTTTGTCTGGATATGTTCAGATAAATTAGCTAACAAGCTAATTTTATTATGTAACCTCACCTTGAATTCAGTTTTATGCAGAAATTTGTGCTTAGATTAGCCACAGTTTTGGACATTGTTTAGTTTTTCTGTCATTTTGGACATATTTTAAATCATTCTGGATATTTTTCATCTCATTTCAAAGCATCTTTAAGTCAAAGGTTTGTCATCTTGCACAATTTCTGAGTTACTGTGGACATTTTTTGTCATTTTGAACGAGTCTAAAAAATGATGTTTTGGCTCAACACACACAAAAAATTATTATTATTCAATTCTTTTCAGTTATGACAACTTTTAATGAAAATACACTACTGTTCAAAAGTCTGGGGTCATCCAGACAATTTCATGTTTTCCATGAAAACTCCCACTTTTATTCATAAATAAAAATAAGGACGTTTCTAAGTGACCCCAAACTGTTCAACGGTAGCGTACATCCCATAAAACCAAATTTGCTCCAACATCGGCCTTTTAACAAATGAGAAGTCGAACAATAACATGAAAATTAGCCACGACTGATAGCCTAATGATGCTTTATTAGCACCCAGGTTGCACCAATATTAACAGCTGCAGTTAAAAAAAAAAGAGAAATTGTTGTAGCATCGAGACGATGAAGCTGCTCCAGACAGTTTTCAGGTAACTTCACCTCTGACCTACTACTTTCCTTTGGCTCATCTGACTGTTGATTTGATGTCTTCTTTTTTTTTGGAGGTTATTTTGCCTTTTTAGCATCTTGCAACTAATACACCGGTCTTTTGGTCACACGTCCCTATCCAGAGCTATTATAAAAACAACAACACGATATTCAAATACTGATCTGGATGCCATTTACTATCAGTTCAACCCTTCAACCTTCTCAACTCCAAGTCATTTCTGGGAATTTCTTTGCTCTTGTTGCATTTTTAATCTTGTTGTATTCAGTTAGAATGCCATAAATCTTTTTTTTTTTTTTTTTTTAAAGATATATTGGATTATTCATTTTACAGACATTGAAAAAGACTGGAATCAACACATAAAACATACAGAAAAAAACTTGTGGCTCGACACACTGGATATTTTATAACTTATATTTTTAATTTCTATTCACTCTGTGTAAACACTGCCTGCACTTCAACCCAATCCCTAAATTTTTGTGATGTGACTGTTGGTCATAGTTGAGGCACTAAAGTCTGGTTACTTTTTTTAGCCAAGACATGTAAAATAATGTGATTTTAATGTAATATCATGAAGATTTGGATCATTTTCAAGTTGAAAATCTTGTGATTCTTCCTGCTTTACTGTTTGTTTCTTCGGTTAAAGGTGTCATTGTGGCGATTTTTGAAAAAGCAAACATGCTTTTCAAATCCTGTCAGAGTATTTTGGGGTTTAGAGGATTAAAACACACCAAAAGAAATCCTGAAAACTCGGGAGTCTGGAGCATAAATCCAGAGACATCAGACATTTCCTCTCAGATCAATAATTAAGTCTTTGCTTTTACGTGCGTTGAAGTTTAAGCGGCTGACTGCTCTTTGTTATTTGATATAAGACCCCTGAGGGCAGAGTCATCTGGAGATGTTTGGAAGATGAAAGGACGTTGGGTCACACCTGCAGTCAGCTGTGTAGAAGGTAATAAAGGAGGCGATGAGATGGTTGCACTGGGAGCTCGGTTTTCATAAAAATAATGTCAGGTTTTATTATTCAGGCTGGTCCAGATGATTCCCAGGTGACTATTTGAACTGATACTGTTTGTTGTATTCGGTCCAGATTATGATGTTTGAGTGACAGGATATCTATCAGTCTGTTTACATGCCGATCACATCGACACAATCACAAGTACAATATTGACAGAAACAGGCGTAACCCCGTCTAAAGCTAATAAGCTCATATCACACACACTCTCTAACCTCCTATCAGGCCTCGCTCGTCCCTCCCGTCCTAATTGACCATGAAAGTACCCCATAAATCGAGTTACTGCACTGTGCCTGTCTACTCATATAAAAGTGCTTTAATGGTTTTGCTAGGAGCTCTGTTGGGAACATTAGGCAGAACTCTCCACATTCATTAGCCCATTAGCCTGTTTCAATATTGACACTGTCTCATTTGTCCCCTCCCCTGTCTGTCAGGGCCGAGACTCTCTGGGACCAGGTCTGAGAATCTGCCCTCTGGCTCCGCTTTGGTCCAGATCAATCGGTGCTGCGCCGCCGTTCGCTAACGGATCTGACATTATCGCTCTGGGAAACGTCTTAAAGATGGATACTGGCACGACACAAAATGAAAAACCAGTCGATGTTTATTTGAAGCTGACGGCTTTTTAAGAGGAGTTGGGAATAATTTAAAAAATGATTGTATTTGCAAAGCTTTATTCAGAATCACTGACTATCATCTGGTTTAACCCTCCTGTTGTGCTCATTTACGGGCACCAAAAATATTGTTTCCTTGTCTTGAAAAAATCCAAAAACTCAGCTAAAAAAATTCCCCAAATTTCTGAAAATTTGCAAAACCTTCAGGAAGAAAATTCTAATAATTCCTTAAAATTTTCCCTTAAAAGTTTTTTAAGCAAATTTAACCAAAAACCAGCGAATTTCACTGGATTTTGGTAGATTTTTATGTGAATGTTCTTAAAGAAAATATTAGAAGTTTTACTGATATATATGGAATCACTTTAGATATTTTTAAGATTTTTTTGGGAAGATTTTTACTCATTTTTGAAAATACTTAAAAGAATTTTCTTGCCAAATTTGAGGGATTTTTTAAAAATAAAACTTTTTAGGGAAACTTTTAAGGAATTATTGGAATTTTCTTCCTGAAGGTTTTGCAAATTTTCAGAAATTTGGGGAATTTTTTTGCTGAATTTTTGGAATTTTTTCAGACAAGGAAACATTATTTTTTGGTGCCTGTAAATGAGGACAACAGGAGGGTTAAACTCAAAAGTTTATTGAGCCAAAATCAAAGATGGAGGCAAATAAATAGGAAACTTGTATTACCATCTTTCCCATAGACGTGTAGAAACCTGTTTTACTGCACATTTTAGTAGTTGTTCCACTGAAACCTATGTCTATGGAGGCGTGTTATGGCTGATACCTTAGCTTCACTTCACAGCAGCTGAAGCTACGTGCTGCCAACTTTGCTTCTTGCATTCTCTTACATTCCTCTGTCACACACAAGGCCATGCTGCTTGGAGAAAAACCTCAACTAGCAACATGAGAATCACCACACTTCATCTGCTAATCACGGGCGCTGCCATAAAAACGCCGGCTCCAGTCAAAGAATCTGGAATCTGACACTGAAGCTTTGAAGCATCAACTGTCAGGGACAACCCTACATTATACATGCATCAAAGTTTGCATAAAACCTGAGAATCCAGGTTTGAGTGGTTCAAACTTCGTAAAGCATGAATGACTCACAAATGCCTCGTGAAAAAAAATCAAAGCTGAGAGAATAAAGCTGCTGCAGCCTGATACAGTCCTTCAATGTACATATATATACATATACGGTAATGATACTTTCAAATGAAGTGATCATCATTATAGCGCATGCTGTCTGTACATCAAATAAATGTCCAAACACGAGCAGGCAGAGAGTAAAGCTGCTTCCTACAGCGATCGTTTGTGTCTCCAGCAGCCTCTGAACAACGCTGCACTGAACCCAATGAACCCACTGAAGTAGAACATTAATGCTGAGATATGAGTCTGCATTCCTGCCAACTAGCCAGAGATGAGACAGCATGCAAGCGAACGTATGCGCACAGAAAACCACTCACACATTATACCTCCCATCCAAACCCACAGGGGGCTTCGGGCTTTATTTAGGTGCATGAAAGACGTACGGCGGTGTGTGCTCGGCAGCTGGTCCAATCATGATAAGTATGCAAATTTACATTTGATTACTTTTATACTCGTGCTTTGTGGAGTGAGGTGAGTTTTACTTCGGTATCAGCAGCTGTCAGCGGGTAGCGCCGCTTTGAATCCTGCTCCGGAAACTGCTGATATTACTGCTGCATTTTCTACAGTGTGTGACAGTGTGACAGCCCATCTATAACTGTGTGTGTGTGTGTGTGTGTGTGTGTGTGTGTGTGTGTGTGTGTGTGTGTGTGTGTGTGTGTGTGTGTGTGTGGAGTACACGCCTGCTTAAGGTCGGTCAAGCTGTGCTGAGCGTGGCCTTTACCTTCCCACCCCACTGTGGAGGGTCCTGCAGGGCGGTGTGCATTGCGTGACCGAGTTCACGGACATTTTTTATGCCGTGTCGGTGTCACGGAAAGAGAAGTAAAGCATCAGGCTGAGCCACCTGAGTCCCTGCAGATGCTGTCAGAGGGCAGGGTGGATTTTTATATAACAAAACCCACCACTGGAAGCCTAATGCTGCGGCCCAGACACCCCGCTACTCGCCCATTCGCTGACTCTGTGGAGGTACACTATTTATGCCACTGATACATACCAGCATCCTTCATGTGGACCGGATGAACCAAGTTTCAGATATTAGAGTTTACAGAGTTTCACTGGTGCTTAATTAGAGGCAGTTAACTTTAACCCTCATGTCGTCCTGCGGGTCAAATTTACCCATTTTAAAGTTTGAAAATGTGGAAAAAAAAAATATTTTCACAGTGAAACTTCTGATGTCCACATTTTCAACATTTTAGGGAAATCTTTGAACATTTTTTGGTGGAAAAAAACAAATGCTAAAAATGTTTCTTAAGAACATTCACAAAAAAAATGGATTTTGGTAGATTTATATGTGAATGTTCTTAAAGAAAATATTAGAAGTTTTACTGATATATATGGAATCACTTTAGATATTTTAAGGATTTTTTTGGAAGATTTTTAATCATTTTTTGAAAATATTTACAATAATTTTCTTGCCAAATTTGGGGGATTTTTTTTTTTTTTAACATAAAACTTTTAAGGGAAAATTGTAAGGAATTATTGGAATTTTCTTCCTGAAGGTTTTACAAATTTTTCTGCTGAATTTTTGGATTTTTTTTAGACAAGGAAACAATATTTTTTGGTGCCTGTAAATGAAGACAACAGGAGGGTTAATCAGACCAGAGTGAAAGGTTCCATCATAAATCACGTATTTTTTATGCTGGCAGTTTTCAGTTCATTAATATTAATGAGTAAACATGGCCCGCAAAAACACAACAACCTGGAGTGAGTTGAATATAAACTGATGCATAAATAAAACCCAAAGTTATTATTAATCCATTCTTTTCCAGCTGTGGCTCCCAACTTTCTCTTTACAAAACAAAAACATCCCCACACTGGCAGAGAGCTCATTAGCTCGCCCAGCAGTTATTTGGTGAACTGTCGCTCATCGCCCATTTCTCACTCGTTTAAATGAGGTTATTGTTGGTGACGCTCATTTAGTTTAAATGGCTGCTGCTCTGAACAACAAGCCTGATTTTATCACCCACACATCATTCACAGACTCCGCAAGCTGTTAAATGATGTTCTGCATGATGATGGTGTTTATATATGATGTCAGTGTGTGTGTGTGTGTGTGCGTGTGTGTGTGTGTGTGTGTGTGTGTGTGTGTGCGTGTGTGTGTGTGTGTGTGTGTGTGTGTGTGTGTGTGTGTGTGTGTGTGTGTGTGTCTCTATACGAGGACACACTGTTCTCTACTGCACACATGATGACTTTTAGCCCTAATGTATTCCTGGTATATTGCTGACAGCCTGCAGTCTGAGGAATACATTCATTTAATGATTGCTGGGTATACACAAATGTTTGTGTGTGTTTTGTGTGTGTTTTGTGTGCACAACAACAACAACAACAGCCTCCTCTCTGCACACTTGACTCAGTTGTTCCATGTGTGGAGGTCACGGCTCAAACATCTGACTGACTTCTACCATAGTTTATTTCATTGATAACAGATGGAGCGTGCCCTACAATTAACATTTAGGATGTTGTTATTCAGATGATTAATGCTTTCAAGTTGCAGAAGCAGGACTGAGTGTACGTCTGCCAGCTTTGTGCATTACAGAAATTAACTGAAAAAATCAATAGAAAATAATACACCGGATCAAATAACGTATTATATCATCCTACAAGAACAAAAGACATCTGTTGCCTGGGTAAGACCGTGGAACGCTCTGAATGTGGAGTTGAGGCGATGTCCAAACATACACCAGTTTAAAATACAGGATAAAAACAGGATTTTTACACGATACAAGGATGAAGGGGGGGCTAGACCTATACCAGGTGTTTACAGGAGTTAATGTTCATCTTTTGACTTATTTAATCGGTAACTATGAATTACTTATTGGTCTCTCATTCTGTCTTCTTTAGCATGAGTGTGCATATATATATATATATATATATATATATATATATATATATATATATATATATATATATATATATATATATATATATGCATATATATACAGAGTCAGCCATAATAATGTACACACGCATCAGGAAAAGAAAAACTTGCATGAATATTTAATTTGTATAAGTACTTTAATACATATAGGTACCCCCTTCAAAGTTTGATCAAATTATGATAACACTGTGTTCTGTTGTACGATGTTTTCCCAACAGATGGCGCTACCCTCATGGATGTAGCATCAACTTCACATAAATGTCTGGAAGCCAGTGGCCACCACTTTGAGCACCTTTGAGGTCAAAGGTAACCTGTATTAATCTCGTGATGTCTGAATAAATTTGGTATGGAAATATTTATGAAAGTTTTTCTTTTCCTGATGTGTGTAAACATTATTTTGGCTGACTGGATGAATGGATGGATGGATGGATGGATGGATGAATGGATGGATAGACGGACGGACGGACAGACAGATAGATGACATAGAAACAGCACAGAAGCCAAACGATGAACAGCACAATGTATTTTAGCCATCTAAACAAATCAATATTAGTCTAAGTGTGTGCTATATTTAGAATATTTCAACCACTTTGCCTCCCTGACAAACAGCCCTCTCCAGCAGGGAGCTGAGCTTTTAGTATCGCTCTCTTCAAAGCCACCAGACTCCGTTGACAAACAGTAATTTCACCTCGCAGGAGCTGCTGGTCTACTGCTGCTTCCATTGATTAGTTTGTTTGTATGTTTGCATGGCTTTGGTGTTTTAACATGTTGCTCTGCATCTGAGTTAATATGTCAAAACAGCAAAGTTACACAATAATAGATTAGCAATTATCATGTTGTAAAAGATTAAATTATAGAGTGTGGCTTCTCTGACGAGGGCAGTATAAGTGTCTTATTGGAGAGGGCTGTCTGAGTGCGAAGTAAAGCTGTGAACATATCCTAAATATAGCATACACTTGAACTGATATTGATTTTATGAGACTAAAATACATTTTGTTGTTGATTCCATCTATACCAATGCTTAGCTTTCCTGCTGGTCGTCCTGTCTGCCTTCTACTGCAGGTTGCACACCGACTGCGGATAAATATCTGCTAAAAACCCACCTCAAAGAAACCAAACTGTCCCTTTAAGATACCTGTTTGCCAAGCAGTTATATTAAAGTTTATTTGTTTTAGCCAAGTTGAAAAATTATTACTTCAACCTCAGTATAAGATTAAATTTTAACTCAAAAGTACTGAAAAATAAAACAAAGTTTGAGCTGCTAACAGTGTCAGTGAAAAAGGAAGTCCATTTCAGCTAATACATCCATTAGTGTGAAGGTTCCTGCACTGCACAGCTGTCTGACACTGCCAGATGTGATTTTATAACCCTTGAAAGTTGTTGCTGTAACATTTCATTTGTCCTTCATCTTCACCACATCACAAAGTGTCTGTAAAAAAAAAGAAAGTAAAAACCCGCCAGAAAAATCTGTTAAAAATTGACACATTAAAAAAAACTGTTGAAGAACAGTTACTGCATGTAAATTCAATACAGCATATTAGCTGTTTCTATTAATTTCACGAATTAATTTCATATGAATTAATGAAAAATGAACAAAAAATATCACTTATGCAACTGTAACCACTTTTAAAATGAAGAAAATATTATAGAAGATGCTTCAAATATATTACGTTGTATCAAAAATAGGAAAAAATATTAATTTAACATGAAGAATCATTTTTTTACAGAAACGGTAATTAATCTACCAAAATATACTGATCAAATCTAGGGAAAAATCAGTTATTTAACAGAGATTTTTACTTTATTGAGAGTGATTTTATTAGTTATTGTCTGTAATTTAACAAAACAGGGAAAGTCTGTCAATCTCTTTAAAAATGATAGTTAAAAATTTCAAGTTCACTTGTTGCCGTGTACATTGAGAGTTCAGACATTTAGCACAACTTTTTGTCCACATTTGGACTCCTGCTGCAGACCCTCATGACTACATGTGAACGTGGAAAGCATTGTTTGGGCTTCCTGCCAACTTCGGAGAGACTTTGCAAAAAGAGTAAACTGTTTAAAATTGTTTTACAATTTGCGTCTGACAGTTGAGCAGCAGCAGCTCTAAAAATAAAGACGAATTAATCAAACACGTGAAGTCATTGATGCCCTCCACATGACTCTCCACGCTCCCCGTCACTCTGTAGTGTCAGTACAAAAACATAAAGCGCTATAAAAAGACATCATCACTGCTAATATTTGGAAACCATCAGGACTGTGTGTGATCACAAAGAACAAAAATACATCCCAAACTCTGAATAACCCAGAAACACAGACAGAGATAAGCAGAGGGGAAAATAAATAAAGAGACGAAAAGAAGATATCTGCTGTTTATTTAGGTAAACTTTAGTTTCGCTTCTGGAAGTGTTGCAGGCGCGCGCGTGTGTGTGTGTGTGTGCGTGCGTGTGTAATCTATTCAGGATATGGAGATTACCATTAAATCGTCCAGCAGGGATTACACTCCCTTTCACCAAGCTGATTTACAGGCCACACTTCTAAACGGGGGTTAACAGCTTGTTATAAGACCCCGGATTGTGAGTGCGCGATGATGTCCCACGTGTCGAGCTAATCTTCATTGCTCTGAGCGATGAGAGGGTCAAAAGAAAAGCAGCCGGCGCAGCGAACAACGCTGAGACAAAGACGTGACGAGAGGTGGGAGGAGAGCGCGGGACAAAAGAAACGACAGCGTTGGATGCAGTCAGCCGGCGATAACAGAGCAGAAGTGGAGGATCGTCACCTTTCTCCTATGCGAGGTCACGTCAACAACTCTGTCATGAGTGCCGTGTTCACTGTGCGTGTCAGAACATATAAGCTCACGCTACAAGAAATGTCCCTTTGATGTCGTAAAGAACAGTTTCAGACTGACTCGCCAAGACGAAGGACTGTCCCTCTGCAGATCACCACGATGACCAAGACAAACACCCATTTCAGGCCTTTGATCTAATAGAGCTGAATATAAAAAACACCAATATGAGTCTTAGTGAGAGTTCAAGAAGATTCATGTCAATTATAAGATGGTGTAAAGTCACGCAAACACCATTTACTGGTCTCATGTTGTGCCCCTTTTTATCTAATTCACTATAGTCTTGCATGTCCCCAGAATGTGTTTTTCAACTTGAAATACTGCATAGATGGTTTATTTTACTGTGACTGTACAGAGGGTCTTCGACTTACGTCGGACTTCCCTCCCTACGGCCTGATGTTAGTCAAATTTACATAAGTCGGAACTCCGGCAAAAATGTAAACAAAGCCGTTCCGTGCATCACAATAGCGATCAAGTCTTCATAAAAGTCATGAATACCAACGACTTTCATGCATGTAAGAGTCATTTTACAAGAAGATAACAGAACATAAAATGAATACAACAACAACAGAATAACAGAATATGTTGCACTGTTTTTACAACTTGATCTAATCAACAGTCATGAGACTTAGATCAAGCAACCGGCTGATGTTCTTCTGTATTTCTTCCTGTTCCCAGCATTTTATTCTATCTAATTTCACTTCCATGGAGATGCTTTCCTTTTCTTCCAAGCATCAGAAGAGTCTGGCTTATGCTGGGAGCCATAATGAAGGACAAAAAGTTAGTGAATGTAGCACAATCCAAGGTGGAATACAACCAGAGAATGGAAACAAGGCTGTCTTATAGCGCCGTGTGACGACGTATTCATCCGCTCAACTCGTCAACTAGTTCCACGTAACGATGAAAGGTCGAGGACGTCGTAAACCGAGGACCCCCTGTACTATTATTTTTATTCATAACATAAACATGCTGTTTCAGTGTCAGTAGCTTTTAATGAAGTCAAACTGCAGCTTCAGGAAGAAGACTCTCTCTGCGTCTATGACTGACAGCATGGACTCACAGTCGCTGTTCTTAACTTCTGGGTTTGTCAGATGATGCTGCAGTGATAAAATTGGCAGTAGAGCCCTCTAGAGCAGGAATTGGGAAAGGGCTAAATGACAGAAGTAAATCACAGTATATGTGAGCACAGAGAGCAGGAAAGAATTAAACAAATGTAAGGGACTGACAACCATTTATTGTTTACTCTATCAGAGTTCGAGCTTCCACAGACCTCTGACCACCTGCATATGATCAAAACTAAGTGTGACGTTAGCCACAACCTGCTAAAAATAAGGATATTCAAATGACTGTGGCGACATTGCCATCATTAATTAAAATAATCCACTGGGATTTCAGTTCTTCAGATGTTGGGAGTGCATGAAGACTCTTCTGTTCACTGTTGCAGCCAACAGCAGAACATTCGGTGACCATTTTAGAGTTAGCAGAAGCAGCATTTCAAAATAAATAAACATGGCAGACAGCGAGGGTCAGAATCAGCAGAATTATACAAAGTTCCTCAGTTGGTTCACTCAGTGGGAACGTAGCAGCTTGGTAAAACTCTGTCTTGTAAAGCTGGGAGGCTTTCTAGTTAGAAGTAAATGTCTTCTTACATTAATAGGTTTTGCTTTACACCTCCAAATTCATAACACCCACAAACCCAATGAAAATTGAGATTACAGCTTTTGCATAATGGCTGTTGCAGACTGTTTGCAGTATGAATAAATCTATGAGAAAACTAAACAGAAATCCATCTCTATGTGAAGAGGTTTAAAGGTTGTATTTCCACCCAGACTGGATGAAAGATCATTGTCCTGTGGTACCACTAACTAACTGCCAGAGTTAGTCTCTGTGAACTGTTTCTGTTTTTGATTTTCAGGGACATGTTGGTTCCTTGTGTCTCGGCATAACAGAGAGCATGTGCAGGAGAATTTAATAAAGTAAATAAAAAGAAAAACAGTTTGTCCTGTTCCGTGCTCAGCTGATCCTAAACAGATCTTCTGTTCCTCATTTCTACTTGAATGTGTTGTTTATGGTCTCCACAGCTCTGTATAGAACCTCTATTTTAGCCAAAGAACCAACAAAACCTCTCTTCTCTGAGCCTTACAGAAGACCACCAAACTATTTTTTCCTGCGAAGGCTTGCTGAAGGTTTCCCTGCATTTTAAAAAAGCAGAGCGAGCAGCGAGTGTGCAGAGGATCTGCTGATGTGTATCAGAGTCAACAACACTGTTGACCTGCCCATGATGCTGTTTGGTGAACTGTTTACACATCAAAGAGAAGCGGAGAGAGAAGCTTTAAACCAACACTTGAACCAAGTGGAAAAGTCTTGGATTACCGCTGAGCTGGAAATCTGACTGAATGAATTTTCACTGCTGTGTTCTATCTCATCATAAACCACTCTGCTGATTTCAGAGCAGTTTGAAGTGAAACAAGACGAAAACACTCCAAGAACAAAACCTAGAATCCCAAACACTTTTTATTCCTCTTTCATTTTCTAAAATTCAAATCCAAAACTATCATTTTGTCATTTCCACACAGTAAAGCACATCTGTGAGCACATCTGTGTCCTGAGTCAGACCAAAGCTTCATTTCACATCACCTGGCAGACACATGCTGCTGGCTGGAGGCTTGACAACACAGAAAAACAGACTTTACTGTCGCTGCACATTGATAAAAAGCCAACTTTGAAGTGAGGTTGTTGCAAACCTCTGGCCAAAAATGAAAGATTACAGTACAAGTTAGTTCTGTCGCACTGCTTTTGTTAATAATGCACAGACTTACACTGACAGCTGTTCTACAAAAATAACACACAAAATGCTCCTTTTCAAAAGCCATTCAGCTAAAAGGTCCTTTTGAAGGCTGAAACAAACATGTTTCACTAGTTTGAATTTGACAGGTCTACATTCAAGCACAAGAAACTTAAAGAACTCTCGTTTTCCTTCTGAAGTGTATTTTTTGAAACAGACAAGAAATAAAATCACACCTAAAGATCAGAAGTGACCTACCTATGTGCTCCTAAAAACCACATGGTTTAGCTGGAAAATGTCATTTCCCTGTATTAACCTTAACTTCATGCTGGTGTTACCTGTTGTCTGTATTGGGAGTATAGTTTAAAATATCACTGAATGAAACCTCATGCTGGAGGTACTGAAGAAGGACGAAAAGGACAAATACTTATAAGCAACAGACACTTTATCAATAGTAACAGGAAAACTGTTGGATAAAATGTTTGACAGTTTCACTTAAAAGCATTAGATTCCAACTGCCATGAAAAAAATGCAACAGAAATTGCAAAGTTCACTGAAAAAAGCCAATCATATCCCTTTATAACAAAACCCCATTGCCTTCCACAGGTTTGTGTGTCACTGTGTGTGTTGGTGTGTGTGTGTGTGTGTGTGTGTGTGTGTGTGTGTGTGTGTGTGTGTGTGTATGTATGTGTGTGTGTGTGTGTGGAGTTATAGGTTTATAATGTTGTCTGTGCTGTTTTTATCAGTGTTGTTCGTCCTCTGACTACTTTTACTGAAAAGCCCAACCAGGGATGGGAGTTGAAAATTAGCTTAATGCTATACACTCTATTTGTAACACATCAGATGTGTTCTATGTTAATTGCATGGCCCCTGATCAAGTAAATGAATGAATAAATAAATAAATAAAGGTCTCCCGAGGCATGCTAGTCTGCAGCCGCCTATGGACTTCTTCGCCGTAGTTTGTGGCTGTCGACCTGCAGTCTGGTACCTGGTCTAGATCAGCCATTTATTTACAGTATATCAAAGTGAGATCATTTCTTTATTCTTGTGTATTTTTATTTATGTGTGTAACTTCATTTGTGTCTTTCATATTTGTGTTAACATTAAAATTATTACCTGTGCACTTTGGCGAATAGCCTAAAGTAAGGTGGGGAAATTAACATTTTACCCCGTTTCCGCTGATGTTTCTTAACAACAGGCCATTAAAACAGGACTACCAATTAGTGTTACACTTTATTTAGGGTAGGTTTAACCCAGTAGTCTTAATTTGTCGTTGTTTTTGTTTTATTATATTATTTTTTATACGTCTGTAGCCCTGTATGTTTTTCTTTTATGTGTGGGACAACGGATGGAAATTAGCCTTGTGCTAAATCCGGCGTATTTACTGCAACCTGGTGTAAAGTATTTTGAGATTGTCTGTTCATTAATATGCACTGTCCCATCCAAATGAATAAAGAAATAAACTGTGATTAATTTGACTTGACCAAGATGAGGACCAAGTGAAGCACCCGTTTCAGGTCTTTATTCTAAATATGTTCAATAAAAAAAAAAAAAACAGAAACACTTTTACGAGTCCAGTTAATCATCTTGGCAACAGTTCAACAGGGTTCAGGCCAATAACAAGTGGGTATAAAGTCAAATATACATCACCCATGGGTCTCATTTGGTGCCCCTTTCTAGAAAATTAATGAAAGTGTCGCATGTGCCCAGAATTTGTCTTTTAAATTTTCAGCTCAAATTACCTCAAAGATGATTGATTTCACCATCGCTGTAGAATCTTCTTCTGTATTGTCCAACCATGACTAAAATCTGTGTTGTTTTTTCTTTAGTTTGTGGGATAATCACTAATAATAGACTATAATAAATTGTCCTGCATTTATACAGCACATGCACAGACGATAATCTGAGTTGTGTATTGGACTTCTCCATCATTAACCCTCCTGTTGTCCTCATTTACGGGCACCAAAAAAATATTGTTTCCTTGTCTGAAAAAAATCCAAAAATTCAGCAAAAAAATCCCCCAAATTTCTGAAAATTTGCAAAACCTTCAGGAAGAAAATTCCAATAATTCCTTAAAAGTTTCCCTTAAATGTTTTATTGAAAAAATACCCCAAATGTGGCAAGAAAATTCTTGCCACATTTGGGGTATTCCAAAACCGCTGCATTCGACCAGAAAATTAAATTCTTTTTCCTTTTAAGATGGTAAACAGAGTAACACAAACACGCGGCTCGAGGTACGACCATGATCATAAATAAATGCATAACGAATGAAGTCATCTCACACACACACACACACACTCTCCCGGCAGCCTTTATTTCACACAAAGAGTCACGCATGCTCACACTACACAATGACCTCATCCCCCACATCATCCCTCCTCCACCCGTCAGACGCACACACCCTCGTGCACAGAAAGGGTCAATCCATTAAGACGCAACAGCAGCTGATCCCTTCCTTTATGTCTCCCTCCATTGTCTGCAGTAGACTAATGTAAATACATCAGAGAGAGTCATTAGATTATCAGGATTAGTAATTGAGTCGTCACGGTCGGCACTGGAACATGTAATTATTAACAGCCTGCGATGTCAAATCATTTCAAAAAACCTGAGAGTGTGTTTGAATTTCATTGTGTTATTTGGGGATCGGCTTTGTCGGAGCAGCAGAGAATTACCGACTTAATAATCTAAACGTATCACAAGCTCCAAAAACAGCACGTTTTTATGGCGCTGAATAATTTATGACATGTCAGCTGTTATGACTTCACAAAGCTCAGACGTCCTGAACAGATTTCATCACGATCTCGTCCCAGAACGCAGAAATTAGGCAAATGGCGCCCAAGCAAACATCTACCATACAAAGATAGATGCTACGCTTTGATTTTCTGCTTTTCTTCTTGGAATAATCAGAAAACTTTTAACATGCTACATCAGGGGTGTCAAACTCATCTTAGTTCAGGTTCCACATTCAGCCCAATTTGATCTCCAGTGGACCCGACCGGTAAAATCACAGCTAATAACCATCAAATAACCACAACTCCTAATGGTTCCTTTGTTTTAGTGCAAAAATGTACATTCTAAAAATGTTTGGTGTCTATAAAGGAACACAACATTTAGTCACAGCTATCTGGAAATGAACCATATAGGATTTTACTTAGTGATCAAAATGACAAAAGTCAGATAAAAAAACAACAAAAACAAGACAAAATATTTCAAAAAATGAGACTGAAAATGACAAAAAAACAATGAGCAATCTAGTATTTTACCTTATGATCAAAGTGACAAAAAAGACAAAAAAAAACAACAAAAACAAGACAAAATATTACAAAAGCGAGAAACAAAATGACAAAAACATGAGAAGCAACAGACAACAGACAAAAAAAGACAAAACACCCCCAACAAAAACTAGACAAAATATTACAAAAACGAGCCACAAAATGACAAAAGAACATTGAGCAATATAGTATTTTACTTTATGATTGAAGCGACAAAAGACACAAAAAACCCCAACAAAAACAGACAAAATATTACAAAAATAAGACACAAAACGACTAAAGAACAATGAACAATCTAGTACTTTACTTTATGATCAAAACAACTTGTCACAGTCTCAAAATTATTTAAAATTTATAGTTTTACTAATTTAAAATCTGCAGTTAATGTCTTCTCTGGAATTTTTACACTTTGAGGGCCGCTTTTGGCCCGTGGGCCGCATGTTGGACACCCCTGTGCTAAATGATTCTAGAGATTGTTTTCGGCTATTGTTTTTGCCCTTCCCAGTATAATAGTTTGTGTTTTTCTAATTTCACTGTTTCATTTTGTATTGTTTTGTCTGCTATAGTCTTGGCAGGAGATTTCTTTGATGAACTGTATTAGTTCACTAAAGAAAGACATATTAAAAGCTGCTTTCTGCTGCTACATATGGGTTTGGCTGTACACATTTTGCCAGAATGAGAGCAAACAAAAGACCAAACTATAAGGTTCGTTCTCCCACGAATGTGAAGATCTCATTCTCTCGCTCTCATTAGAGGTGCAACAGATCAGAAAACTCACGGTTCGGCTCGTCTGACAGGTTTGAGTCACGGATCGGATCATTTTTGAGATCAAGAATAAAGAGGAGACAGACGCTGCCGTGACTGTCGCTGTCAGCCGCTTTCATCTGAACACACAACTGCTTTGTGTCACCGCGAATCTGCAGCGAGGTTCAGGGAATTCCTGGTGAAGGTGGAGAGATGTTGTCTGAGAGCAGGACTACCAAGGATTCTGGGATGCGGAGCTGAATTACTCGCTTTAAAACTGAGATATTTACTTCCATTATTCAAAGCTTTACTAATAAGCATCCACATATGAACAGCTGAACTTGTTGAAAGGCGGCAAGATATTCCTGAGGAGATTACTGGTGCTCCATCTGCTTTAAAGCACAATAAATGAAGCTCACAGCGTTTCATTCACATTCACCACTCTGAACACTCGTATCCTGTTTGGTTGCATTTGTTGGGTTTCTCCTTTTGTCTATTCATGTTTTTCCTTTCATTTGTTTCCCGGCTGCATTAGGGGTGGACAAACTGATCTCCAAAGAATCAACACTTCAGATACGAAGGCTTGTTTTAAGTGTCAATATTAGGATCAATAAGATCAACGCTGCAAAAAATGGATCCATCACCTGCTGGAGTAGATCCTGGGTATATAAATCCTCCTCTTGGTGCTGCTGCTGCAGTATTTTCATCTCTGCTGCAGTTATTTACCGCCAAAGTACTGAAGTAATTAAAGGAGAATAGTGAAAATAAATGCCTTGTGTTTGACAAATTGCTTTCACAGGATTAAAACATATCAGGGTCAATCTATAATTGAGGGTCTTTTGAAGATCATGGGATATATCCTGCATACATTTTTATTATTATTATGTTCATTATGATCATGTCTTTATAAATTCCATAATTATTTATTATGGAAGGAATCACATTAATAAAAAAATGACTGGATATCACTAAAATGTCAACTAAATAACCATCCCAATTTAATAACAACCACCTTCTAATTAGCTAAACAACAATAAAATGAGTTTATTCAGAAATAGTTTGGATTGTCTTCTTTTTATTAAGTTGAGATAATCACGACAGATATTTCTTTTTAAGCAATATATCAAATTTTATATGGAAAATAACAAATTAAATCACTTTCAACTAAGTTCCCCATTACAAAAACACCTGTCAAGGAAGTGTTTTAATTCCAGATCACACGACCTGCTCCACATGATGTCATTTCCTCCTGAAGAAAAGACTGGCAAGACTCCAAGGCTTTCTGAGTTATTTAATATAAAGTAGTCAACAGGTTTACTACAATATCTTAAGAAATAACTTTCAATTTTACTCAGTTGTATAAATAATATTTAGAGGAATCTTTCTCTAAAATGTCATGTGGTGTTTGGTTATAGGCGGCCATGTTGATTTCAGGCCTAAAAACAGAAAAAATGTCAACTATGATACAAAAAGTCCCACAATTATACACTGACCCATCCAAAATGATGCAGTCACTTCATTATCTCGGTTACATGACGGTACATCAGCTGCTTTTGAGGATAAAAAGTATTTCTGTAACTGTGGCCACCAGAGAGCTTCATGCACGACGTTGTGTTCGCCTGCATGACTCCAGGGAGGCTGCTGCTGTCATCACACATTTTTTTTGTTTTTACACCAGAGTCTCTCTCTCTCTCTCTCTTCTTTTACCTCCAGAGGTCTTTGTGTTTTGAGGAAGTCACTGATCTCATTGGCATTGCTGGAAAGCAAAGCGGGTGGACGCATGACTCACACGTACGACCAAACCGCTCGTTCTGCATCGCAAAGTCTCGGGGCTAAAAGAGAAACACTCTCCGTATTTTTTCTCCTTGTCCTGCAGTTCATCCTTAAATAATTCAGATGTCTCCCCTCACACACACACACACACACACACACACACACACACACACACACACACACACACACACACACACACACACACACACACACACACACACACACACACACACACACACACACACACACACACACACACACACACACACAGTGTCTACAATTGGCATCAAAGTGAAGTTTGCTTTTCACCCAGCTGGAAACTGAGGCCATGTCCACACTAATGTGCATAAATCTGAAAATACGTCTTTGTCTCTGCTTTAGGACTTCCAGTCACGTTCTCTATTCCGCTCTACAGTGGTCGCATGCTATTAAACTGACTGTTAGCAGCATCTACACTGCAACAAATTGAGAGATCTAAAGTGAAACGCATTCATCTGATGATTATTTTCACCGATTAACGGTTTGGTCTTGGAATTTTTACCAGAGCAACAATCTAGAACATGGGTGTTCCAGACTGTCCAGAGGGTCCAATCTGGCCCTCAAAGTGTAGAAGTTCCAGAGAAATACTCAACCAAATGTAAAATATGGTTACAACCGCTCCCTGTTTTGTTGAAAAACAGCAAGAGCTAAACAACAGATATTTATAACATGAAAAGGCCTGTTGGTATACGGGGACTTAGTCAGGAATCGTCTTCCATCCAGTGCCAGAGTCCAAACGTAGAACGTTGCGACCAATCTATCACACTTTGACTTCACTGATGCTTTAAATGCAGGATTTGCTCAGTTCAATCACATATGGTTTTGTTTTCCATTCTGTTGTTGTTTTCCAGATAGCAGCATCCAATCACAATCAACACTTAACCCCACTCACATTCGACAATCACTGAGCAGGATTAACCCTTGTGTCGCCCCACGGGTCAAATTTAACCCGTTTTAAAGTTTGAAAATGTGGAAAAAATCTACATTTTCACAGTGAAACCTCTGATGTCCACATTTCCAACATTCTGGGGAAATCTTTTTGTTGGAAAAATAGAAATGTTAAAAATGTTTCTTAAGAACATTCACAAAAAAAAATCGATTTTTATGTGAATGTTCTTAAGAGAATATTAGAAGTTTTACTGATTTTCATATGTAATCACTTTAGATATTTTTACAATTTTTTTGGAAGATTTTTACTCATTTTTGAAAATAATTGCTAGAATTTTCTTGCAAAATTTGGGGGATGTTTTTTAAAATAAAACTTCCAAGGGAAACTTTTAAGGAATTATTGGAATTTTCTTCCTGAAGGTTTTGCAAATTTTCAGAAATGTGGGGAATTTTTTTGCTGAATTTTTGGATTTTTTTCAGACAAGGAAACAATATTTTTTGGTGCCCATAAATGGGCAGGAGGGTTAAAACATTTGATGCTGATCTCTTCACTGACAAAGTCAATTGTTGGATCAACCTAAATAAATTGGATTAAGTTTACCCTAATTAAGTTAACAAGTCATATCAATGCCACTGGTTCCACTTCCATGTACTAAATCCATTGCTGTAACTTAATTTAAATGAAAGCCAACTTGAAGTTTCCAATTTTTCCAACTTAAATGTTTGCTTTCCCCAAAGATAAAACATGATTTTGTCTGAACACTAACTGTTCTTTCCTCTCGTTTACTCTGGAATCGAACTCGAAGAAAAGTTACAGAAGAGAAACTGAAGAGATGCGGACATTGTGACATCAGATGTAAACTTAAAACTGGAACACCAATTTAAAGAGAATTAGATAGAATCCTCAACAGTAAAAGGTCATCACCACCAAAGCAGGAAGACAAATGAGATTCTTTGGAAGCAGCACTTTGACTACAGCTCAAATACACTTTTTTTTTCCTTTTTTTTTTTTTTTTTAACGGTGTGTCTTGTCTGTCCTGGACTGTGATGATCGTATTTATAGACTGCCTCCCTCTGCAGATAACTCCACTACTCATCCCAGGACAGGAGAGCAGCTCGGTCCTCTCTGGCACTGAAAGGAAACTTGCACTCTTTAATATTTATGCACATGAAGCCCTTGTAGGTACAGAATGTTCATCTCACATCTCTGCTGCACTTCAGACAAACCCACTGCCTCACTGGATCTCTGGAATTGATCAGATCTGCTGATTTCTTTGGTTGATTTTCAAGGTTTGAGTCCTGAACTGATTACATCTGTCCTTGCTATAGAAGCATCTCAGTTAAATGTACATCCTAAACAATGATTTTCACACATTTGCAGCTCAAATGTATGGATTTGATTAAATCATAGCTCATATGCTTTCACAGTTACCCTCTGTGGTTTTGAAACTTGGTTTTAATCCATTTTTGTTGGGTTTAAATCGATTTATTGATGAAAAATGCTTGTTTTTAACCATAAATTTAGTTTTATTGGCCTATGGCACAGCATTAATGCAAAAAATAGTGAAAATGCTCTCAATGGAGCACACAAAATGTGTATATAAAACTTAAATTTATTTGATTATCATAATAGTTCTTGAGTAATTCTCTGTAAATGGATGAATTAATGAATTGAAGAGTGATTTCAGCTAAGGGGGGATGTCAACAGCAAAGAGGTGAAATTAATGGTAAGAGAAGCAAATGATACCTCTGTACCTAAAACCATTCCGTCAATACATCCCCTCACATAATAAAATCTTTCATGGAGGGCTGTTAATAAATTTTTACTGTCATGCACCTACAAGCTATAAAACATCGAGTCTCCATGCAGCAGCTCGGGGACTCAGTTAGCAGGCATCATATTTATTTTTAATCTCTGCTTTTGCTTTGTGCTGTCATCCAGCCATAAAAACAGCAGACAGACACAGAATGTTCCTCACGACACCTGCACTGTTTGATCAGATACACGGCGGCGTTTTAAAGCCTGTCTCAAACACTTTATCCAGCTATTAAAAGACGGAATGCACAAAGGAATTTACAAAGGGAGCAAAAAGACGAGATCTATCCATTCGGTCGGTGTGTGTTTTTAGGAACCCTGCTGGATATTATACGTCTACAGATTCCCTGTCTCTGCTCCGTCCGTTTCCAAGCACATGTACGTATGGATCAGGAACACATCTGTTCACATGCACACACTCTGCAGCACTTGTCTATTCCCTCAGGTACTCCTGGCAACATTGTGGATTAAAATAGCTGGCGACCCACATATCCCAGTATAGCAGGCATGGCACTGTTGGGCCAGACACCACAACCATTTGTCCACTTAGAGCAGCACAGCTGGCCTCATTTGGAACCTGCAATTATAAGAAATACTGAAAAACGGTGACCCGATGGACTGCGGCTTAAACACTGATGATCAATAATTTTACTGCTATTATTGGCCTAATAGGAGTCCCGTTTGGACTTCAGGGAACGGAACAGTTCAGCTAATGGGCCTCATAAAGGAAAATATATCAGTGATAGTAACTTTAAATCCGATTAAGTCTGACTCAGATCACGTAATGCTGCAGATAATGACGAAACGTGGATTAAGTTGGTGACTCAGACGTTCACCCTCACTGGTTCTGCAGCTTTTCCCTGCTTGTTTGATGGATTTCAGGGGTGTCCAAAATGCGGCCCGTGGGCCAAAACCGGTCCTCCAGAGGGTCCAATCCGGCCCTCAAAGTGTAAAAATTACAGAGAAGACATTAACTGCAGATTGCAAGTTAGTAAAACTCTAAATTTTAAATAATTTCTAGACCATGACAAGTTGTTTTGATCATAAATAAAATACTAGATTGTTCATTGTTCTTTTGTCATTTTGTGCCTCATTTTTGTAATATTTTGTCTTGTTCTTGTTGTTTTTTGTCTTTTTTGTCTCGCTTCTGTTGTTTATCTATTGTTTTTGCCGGTTTGTTTCTCACTTTTGTCATTTTTTTGTGTCATTTATGTTAATTTTTTTGTCTCCTTTTTGTCACCTGTTTTTTGTTGCTTTGTAACTTTTTTTGTCAATTTTTTGTCTCTCTGTTTTGATTCGTTTGTGTCAGATTTTATCATTTTTTTTCTCCTTTTTGTCATTTTGTGTCTCATTTTTGTAATATTTTGTCCTCTTTTTGTTGTTTAAAGTAAAATCCTATATGGTTCAGTTCCAGATGATTAAATGTTGTGTTCCTTTGTAGACACACTGTGATCTGGAAGTTGTAATGTGGAAATGATAAACTGAGGCTGAACGTTGCTGAAATTGAATTTATTTTTCTTCAAAAATTGCAGGTTGTTCATGATGTTTTGTAAAAAGATAATTCCTTAAATGTGAACATTTTTGGCACTAAAACAAAGGAATCATTTGAAGTTGTGGTTATTTATCAGTTATTATGCTGTGATTTTACTGGTCCGGTCCACTGGAGATCCAATTGGGCTGATTGTGGAACCTGAACTAAGATGAGTTTGACTCTCCTGATGTATTTGATGAACAGATCAGGTGGATTCAGCCAATGACAGCATGCAGAAGAGACACCAGCTGAAGCCAATGCAGCTGAGGTTCACAAACAGTGTTCAACTGACAAACTTCTTCAGTAGGAAAGGAGCTGCAATTTGAAGGCAAGACAGGTTGTTGTGTTCAGCTCTATTACAATGGAATTAAAGACAGCTGGCGAGAGGAGATAGTTTGTTTTCTTAGTTCCAATTTAGAGACAATTAGCACAATTAGTGTACTTCCAACTTGGCAGCAGTCTGAGGACGGCTCTTTCATTTTCTGTCTGCTTTTGTGGCGGATCCGTCGCCCCCACCTCCTCCACGCCGAGACAAAGAAATGCAGAGTCGTGTAGAAAAACAGGACAAATTCCCAAGGTCATCCTCCTCCGCTGCCTCTGACCCATTTACTGTCCCGCTCCGTGCACACGCACAAACCAGCCATGCATGCAGAAAGGCGCATTCAAACCACAGCACGCTCCGACCGATTGCACTGCGACTCCACGACTCCGGCTCTGTCTGACAGACATCACAGTCACACCTACACACTACCAGAGTACAGTAAACTCTATTATCAGTCCTGACATCTCTAATGAGAGCCTTCAGCAGAGCCTTTATCACAGACACACTGGGGCTTCCAGCAGTATCTGGAACTCAACGACTGTACAAGTTTTCTTGAGTAAATTGACAATCTGATTCAGGTTCAATTTAAAAACAGACAAAACAAAGTAATAGTTGTTCCATTTTTGTTGGAAACAGATTTGCACTGTTGACTTACATTAACTATTATGATGATCAATTAATCAATTTGTGTTTTTTTTAAGAAATTAAGTGTAAATTCTCTGACTCCAGCTTCTTAAATTTGAATATATTCTGGTTTCTTTACTGATAAATGACAGTAAACTGCATATCTTTGGTTTGTGGACAAAACGAGGCGTTTGAGGACATCTTCTTTGGCTCAGGGAGACACTGATTGATAATTATCATCATTTTCTGATGTTTTTTTTGACAACTGCTCGATTAATTGATGAAATAACTGACAGATAAATCAACAACGGAAATCATTAGTTGCAGGATTATTGTATTAGTGTAAATATTACTGTAAAATTATGATGATTTCAGCCATATCTTTCTTTTTTTCTAACAAACACATCAAATGTGTTTCTCACATTTGAAGACCTTTTGTCTCTCGGCGCTATCAAGTACTTCGTTCATTAGAAGTTTGCTCACTTTATTGCTGCCATTCACATGAAATCATGAACAGAAACCTTTGCAATGTGGACACATGAGTTCCTGAGTTATGATTTAATCAGACATTGGTGCTGAGGAAGACTATAGATGCTGCACCACGGTGGAGGTTTGCTGTTTGTTTGTTAGCAGAAACTACACAGCCGAATTTGATAAAACTGGGTGGAGAGGTGGAGCCTGGGCAAAGAAAGAACCTCTTAAATTTCGGTGCAGATCTGGAACAGTTTAGTTAAAACTGCAAAATACAGCATTGGCTTTGGTGGAGGAGGCACTCTGCCACTTTTCTTCTAGTTTTGTTTAGTTTAGGTCCAGCTTTACACACAATTCTAACCAAATCTTTGTGGAACCAGTGATGTGTGAGTGTATCCTGCACGGCGCACTGCCAGCTAACACACACACACACACACACGCACGCACGCACACACGCACACACATTTCCTTTGCCACTGTCAACATCCTCTGCACACTATGAATGATGTCATTGCCCAAACACACACATGCAAACATACGTGCGCACACAGACAACGTGCGAGTTGCCTGGTGAGGGTTGTTTCAGGAAAGGAGCTGCAGCCCAAAGAGGGTCTGCAAAAAAAAAAAAAGGTGTAAAATGTGACGTAAAGAGTGTGAATATTCTCCACACAACACTTCTGGTGCATTGTGATGCTTCAATGATGCTTATTTTAACATTAACATTTAAGAAATACGGCAGGATTTTGTCAGCCGCCTTTATTTTGGCGAGTTCTGACAACATCCTGCTCCTGCTGTAACAAAAGAGAAGAAGAAAAGGGAAGAGGAAGCAGGTCCTACACTGTCATCTGGAAAATGTGTTTCCATCAGCCTTTTATACGATGCATCAACTTTTCCACCGCAGTCCAGAGGAAAAACTCCTCGCTTTAGTTTCGGATCTCGTGCATTTCCACGTTGTTTTGTAAAAATGTGCAGAACAAAAGAATGTTTGGGAGAGAACGGGGAGCAGAGAAGAAAAGAAAGAGAGAGGGAGAGCTGGATGAGGAGAGAATGGGAGGCCTGGATGGATGCCAGGTCACAAGGCTTTATCCCTGAGCCAACTGGTCTGCAAACACTGGCTCAGCAGGATGTGGACACACAAAGACACACAACACAACACACCTGTGTGTGTCTGTCTGAGCACAGCTCAACCTGCGATCACCAGGAGGATTCCTCTTCTAGAAACGGACTCAAATCAAACACTCTAGGCTGTTCTATTGTGAAATAACTTCCTAAATACCCAATACATTGTTAAAAAGAATCATGTTTGGACTCAACAACAACAACAAAAACATGCATCAATTTGAGTTTTTTAAAAAAAAAAAATTATGTTTAGCAAACAAACTACACTGAGTTTGTGGAACTGATTTTACTTCCAGTTGAAATTCTAAACTCAAAGTCAAGAAAAATGCCAATTTTATTAAATTACCTCAACTTAAATTTTAAGTCAGAAAATTGAGTTAAAATTGAGTTGATGCAGTTACCTGCATTATTATGTCAACCCAACAAATCAAATTAATGTTTGCTTTTTAAATAGTTAGGCATTTAATGAACTGTTTCAGAGTGTATAGGAGATATTTAAAAAAGACCTACAGAAGATTTCTTTTACATTATAGCGATAATAATGCAGGTATGTGGCCTTGTCGAGTAGAAAGAACTAGAAAATGACTTCACTTTAGTGCTGTTAATTCTTCAGTCAGTCTCTCTGGTGTTCCACATATAAAAGATAAAGTCTACAAGTAGCCCACATAAATAGATTTCTTTCTAGCCACGTATATATCATTTTTACATTTAAAATAAATGGAAAAATGGTGTCGTGACTATGAGCCGCTAACCAGACAGAATGATGAAGCTAAAGCATGAAACTTTTGTCTCCCCCTTCTGGCCGTGAGAGTGAAAACACAAACACTGTGGACACGAGTCGATCGCTTTCTTTTACAGACAACAGTCCTTTGTCTGAACACCAGGAGCTTCAGAAACTTTTCTTGAAGACTTTCTAGGTTTTTCTGCTGTAGTCCTAGTTGCCATTGCTTCCCTCTTTGGCTCTGGAAAACCAAACACATCGTCCTCAGTGCACCAGCATGGTGAGAACCTAATGGATCTCCATCTATATGCAAAAGTCCTGCACTCCAGCTTTAACACCACAAGTTCAACCTAACTTCATTTCCTGCATGTTTTCTGCAGATTTGGGTTCCGCAAAACTGAAACAGTTGCAGATTGTAGATTCATTTTTGTTCCATTTGATGAATCAGTTAATCATTGCGGGAGAATTGGACCCAAATACCCGAATATTCGGTCGGTGTGGTGGTATATGAATGTTTATTTTGAGATCTGAATATTTGGATTCTTGAAGGCTGGCTACACTGTGAACAAAACCAGGAGTTCACTCTTGCCTGAAAATGTAAACATGCTCATCTTCCTGGCACATAACAGGAAGAGAGTGTAGGTAGGCTACTGAAATATCCGTTCATGTAAATATGCTGCTGTTTTGCACTACCTGTCTTATATATTTGATATATATATATATATAATATATATATTATATATAAAATGTATATATATATATATAAATATTATATATATATGTGTGTGTGTGTTTGTGTGTATTACATTTTCAATATAACATAATTCATTTGGTAAATGTGTCATTTTCTAAATTAGTATCGAATTTGTACTTGAGTTTGTTTAAATGCCCTTTACTGTGTTAATAAACAAACCAATAACATAAAGAAATGAATAATATTCTATCATAACCCTGAATATTCGAATATTTGTTATTAATTGTGCCCAAATATCCGGAGTGCTGAAACTGCTATTCGGACCAGCCTACATTGCAGGTGTAAAGCTAAATAAAGTCCGATATGTAAGCTTAATGTGGACTTATTGGTCCAAATGTGGGCGTGTCTCAGCCCCAGATTTGTGATGGTTTGTCTCAGCTTGATGCTACATGCAGATGACTCAGGAGTTCAATCTCAGAGCTTTAAAAGCCACAAAATATGTCCAGAACTTCTAAAAATTTCACTATGAAAACGGCAGTACAGTTATACACAGCTAAACGGGGCTAGCAGTATTTATTCCTCTGCTTCCAGTCTTTGAGCTAAACTGAGCTAAACTGACATGAAACTGATAACAGTCTTCACATCTGACAGCAAACAAGCACAGTTCCTATAACGGCCTTTAATAAACAGGAGGGGGGAAAAATCAATATATATGTGCAACACATGACACATAATAGGATGATACAGTCCACAATAGCAGATATCCAGTGTGCGCTTGAAGCATGAAGAGATGAATGGCTAAATCTCCTTGTAAACTGTAGTAATCGGGCTCCATGGTGAATAGTGCTGGAGAGCTGCCCTCCATAGAAAACCACTCATCTTGAAAGATCAGTGCTATGGCTTTCACAGTGGAAGCTCTCTCCATCACGAGTGCAACTCATTTGTTCTGCTTTCCTGCCGCGGCAGTCTGACTGCTCACTTTCTTATCTAATCTCTGCCGCCGTAGACTGAATGCCTTATTCACTTACTGAATTATGGCTTCCTGGGCTAACGTGTGCGACTGTGTGTGTCTGCACGGGTGTGTGTGTGTGTGTGTGTGTGTGTGTGTGTGTGTGTGTGTGTGTGTTTGACTCCAGTGATTTCAAATTATGAGGAAAAGACAATAACTGTGTGTTTGGGAGCGAGATAGAAGAGAAAAAAAGAAAGAGAATGAATGAATGCAGTGATTAGAGCGGCTCACGTTGGCACCGAGCTCCACACTGTAAGAAATGAAGAAGCGGCTGCTTTCAGATGTGTCTTAATATTTACATACTGGTAGGAATCACACATGTAAATACAGGATCTCCTGATCAGGATAATTCTGACAGCACTAATGGAGGAGAATTTTCCTAATCAGCTGCTTTTTTAGCCTTCTATAATCCATCCAGGTCCTGTTCAGTGGGTTGTAGTCTGTCCCAGCATGCAGCGGGCTGAAGGCTGATCAATCACAGGACCGACACATAAAGACTTTTTAAGACATTTCTTTTTTTCCCCACCAAAAAATGTTCAAAAATGTTGAAAATGTGGGCATCAGAAGTTTCACTGCGAACTTTTTTTTCTCCACATTTTCAAACTTTAAAACGGGTCAATGTGACCCGCAGGACGACACAAAGGTTAAAGGAGAACACAATCAAGAACATTCATATTCTGTTACATTAGAAAAGCAACTTCTGCATTTAAAAAGCTGCAACCAGCACATTGCAATTCAGCCAGGAATTTCAGTTTGCGTCCATTTTTTCTTACTAAACTGGTTGATTTATTAGTTTGTTGTTTCAGCAGACAGTTTGCACGGAAGTTCTGGTTGATGTATTCAACAAAATGGTGAATTCAGCTTGGAGTTGTCTTTATAAAGGTTTACCTTCTGACATCAGATCTTATATAAGCAGCAGCTACGTTTCTCCTCCTCTTCACCTCTTCCGTCGTCTCTTTCATCGTTTTCTCTCCATTCCTTTGTTTTTCTCCGTCTTCCTCTCAGTCTGTTGTGACTGTGAGGAAGCAGCTGTGCTCCGCAGACAATTACATAACCCAGTGTGTGTCTGCGGTAACACAACCGGACGGACGGAGAGACGAACAAAAAGATGGACAAACGTCTCCTCTGACTAACTTTCATCTGCATTTCTTCATCTTCCTGCATTTGCTGTGTCTGCTGGTGTTTTCTCTCCTCCATCCTCTCACCCCTCCATCCTACATACAGAGTTACTGGGCTGTGAAATGTGAAAAACTGCAGCATGCATGGCGATTCATTATCTTGTCAAACTTCCCTGGGCCTGCCCCGAGCCAGACGGGGGAGAAAAACAGAGCGAGGAAGAGACAGAAAGAAGCGGTTCATGCAACGGTCCATGCAGCGGGTTAACAGGTTAGCGGAGAGACGAGAAGCAGACGGAACGACAGACGCTGGAAAAGAGAAGCTGCAACAACCTGCTCAGTCTATTAGACAGTCTGTTGTCCTGGAGTCTGCAGCTTGAGTTCATCAGCTGCTGTAGGGGTATATCTGGTTTTTATTGCTTCTATTGGACTAATAATATCTGAGCTTCAGCACTGAACCTGAAGTGATACTTTGCTTGTTTATTTCTTGGTGTTTCAGACATTTCTGCAGAGCAATTTAACAGAAAAACTATTTACACAAACCCCAGTAAACATCAGCAGCAGGATTTCTGCAAAGCTGCAAACAAATTTGCCAACTTTTTGTGTTATTTTGCAACAACTTGTAGAAATATGTTTTGTATTGATCTGTAAATCTGTTTTTGAACCCAAACTGCAGAGCTGCAGCTGATTTTCTTTGCTGTTTCATTTCCTCTGTGGTTTGATTAGTTGTTTGGTCTAACGGTGAAAAGTGTTGATTAGTTCTCAAATGTATACAATTTTAAGATGCTGGAATTAGAAGCTTGGACATGAAGCGGTAAACCTTTATCACACAACAGGCTGCTTAGCAAAACCAACACAACCCATCGGTCTGAAGTCTCGATGGCAACATTACTAATGGTTTAAGCCTCGTATCGTCCTGCGGGTCAAATTGACTCATTTTAAAGTTTGAAAATGTGGAAAAAAACATATATATTTTCACAGTAAAACTTCTCATGTCCACATTTTCAACATTTTTGGGAAATCTTTGAACATTTTTGGTGGAAAAAAAGACATGGTAAAAATGTTGTCAAAGAAAATATCAGAAGTTTTACTGATATATATGTAATCACTTTAGATATTTTTAGGATTTTTTTTGAAGATTTTTACTCATTTTTTGAAAATATTTACAAGAATATTCTTGCCAAATTTGGGGGATATTTCTTTTTTTTAAATAAAACTTTTAAGGCAAACTTTTAAGGAATTATTATTCCTGAAGGTTTTGCAAATTTTCATAAATTTGGGGAATTTTTGGATTTTTTTTCACACAAGGAAACAATATGTTTTGGTGCATATAAATTGAGGACAACAGGAGGGTTTATTTCATACATAAGAGTGTCTGAAATGATCAAAAAAGATTAAAAATGATGGAGCTTGTTTTAATGTTACATAATCTGAAAATAAACTCTGTCTGACGGGACATATTAAAGGAATGTGTGTTCCAATTTGCACCGTTTGGGGATCACAGTCATGTCTTTTATGACTTCATTGGAAATTTACAATTTAACCCTCTGAAGCTCAAGTAGTTTCTGGGTGTTTTCTGCTCCTGTCTCATTTTTACCCACTGTGGGCTCAGTTTTCACTGCATTATAAAGCCCTACACCTCAGTGAAAACAGCACAAATGTGGCTTACCACTTATATTTTTAATTTGTCTCCTTCCTCATATCTGCTCTGTGTAAACACTGCCTGCAGTTCAACCTAAATGGCTTTTCAGTTGCACCAAGCAGCACTGAATTTTTTGATTTGGACACAATCAGGTTTGTGCAAACGGTTTATTTTTGGCAAAAATTTTAATTGTACACGTAGAATAAAGTGATTTAGATGAAATATTATGATTCCAAGTTTAGATTTTCCAAAAGAATCACAGATGAGTTGTTTAATGACAGTTGGAAAGCTGAAAATCTGGCAAATTCTTTCTGCTTTCACAGTGTCTGGCTCTGATAAATGGTGCAATTTTGGCAAATTTTAGAAGACGACATGCTTTTCAAAGCTGGCGGCAGGGTTTGTGGTTCAGAGGGTTAATGTGAATAATAGCAGAAATTAGATTTGTGAGCGTTTCTTTTGCTGAAACACTGAGAATTTTGCAGATCTGTGTGCATGTGCAGGAATTATTGCAATCGTAAAGTGCGGCATAGTGACAGACTGCAGTCAGACGCTGGGTTGAGGCTCGTCTGGCCTGATGGAGACTATCTGACCAACACAGAGCTGGTCGGTGTAGCATAGTGCTGTAGTGACAGAGCAGCAAATAAATCAATCAGCCTGAAAAGAACTACAGACACACCGAGCATGTAAACGAAGAGACAAGATGAGAAAAGCCGGCGTGAGTCAGACGCTTGAAAGCACCGTTAGTCTTTTAAACAGACTCCATACCTGCAGACATCATCCACACTGTACCAGCCTGAAACCTGAACCTCCTGCTTCAGTTTCAACCTTCATCAAGCCTCCGTTTTCACCGCCTCCCTCTCACCCATCAGACTTTTGGGGCAGCTCTGCTTTGAAATAAATGGATTACGTCTAATTGGGAAGTCTGGGTTTGCCATTTGATCCTCGGCCACCACTCACACAAACACACGCAAATCCCCAAAGCCTGTCGCATCAATCCAGACCTGCAAAGACGCAGCAATTATACGCACGACACGGACCTGCACTGTCAAAGGCGACGGTTGTGACGGACAGGCGGGAGAGTCCGTTTTCCACATGTTTAGTAATGATGCAAATAAAGCAGCTGATGGAAGAAGCCTGTATGAGGAAACAAAGAGCAGGAGCACAGGGACAGTCAGGAGAGATAAATGACAGCCACAAATCAGGCTGCTAGTGTTTGTGTGTGTGTGTTGTTTGTCTGTGTGTGTGTGTCTGTGTGTTGTTTGTCCGTGTGTGTGTGTGTGTGTGTGTGTGTGTGTGTGTGTTGTTTGTGCGTGTTGTTCTGTCCGTCTGACAGCAAACGGCCAATTACTGTCGAAAGTGGCGGGATGAGTCCTGCCAGACCATAGCTTTCCATTAGTGCATGCCAGCCGAGCATGTGTGTGTGTGCGTGTGTGTGTGTGTGTGTGTGTGTGTGTGTGCATGATGGAGTGAATGAAGGAGCCAGAAGGAACAAGAGTGGAAAAAATGTGGGTGTGCCTGCGCTCAGTGTGTGTGTGCTCGTCTGTCGCCGCTAGTGCAGATAAATTTGACAAAATACATCTTTTGCTCTCAGTCTCAGCCATCCATCCACAACAAGCCACCGTTTTCCTCCCCGAAACGCCGAGATTACAGCGAAAACGCCCCCTCTGGTGAACATGCAAACTCACATGGTTATTTGTGTGACGAACATTCGACAAACACGGCGAGATTCGTCCACAAGGAAAGAATTTTGTGACATTTTGAATGCTTGATGTACCTGTAGTCACATGAAAAAACACATGAAATAAGTTTCGTCTGTGTTTTCAATGTGGTCGACTGATTGCTGCCAATATTCAGCACTTTTATGATCATAACTGTCAGATTATATGAATAAATATAAAAATGTGCAACTTTGGCTCTGATGCAGCTGAATCTCTCTGGAACTAATAGCTATTTGTGTCTGTCAACACTAAATGATAAATGTTGAAAAAATGAATGAGAAAATTCAAGGTTTTCTTTGGAGTTTGTCTTTTTATAAATTTTGACGTCAAAATTAAACTCATTACAGCAGTATATCGGTTCTCTGTCTCCTCAATAATCAGGATCGGCCTTTAAAAAATGTATCAGTCAATTTCTAGTGACGTCCAGATGCTGTTAACCTAGCTTAGCACAAACACTAGAAGTAGGGGGGAAAGTGCTAGCTTCCACCAAAAGAAAAAACTAAAATTCATCAGTTTCATAAGCTTAAAACGTCTTGTCAGCTGGCTGCCAGTACATCCATGAATCACCTGGGCTCTAATACACTTGGGTGTTACATGTGAAGAAAGCAGAAGCAACTGTAAGTCTTAACAAATAACATTTTTGGCCATTAAGGTGTGAAAAATTCCACATCAGATACACATGCGCACGTTGACATTTCATGCTTTTGTAAATGGTTGTAGCTGTGAGCTGCCTCCTTCCACACACCGAGGCCTGAAAAACCAACAGCTTAGTCATGTCTCTTGCTACATAATTAGTGTAAATACAACATATAAAATACAATATATTATTTTCTATGTTCTCTGCTTTGGGCTCCACCAGTTCCTGAATATATCCGTCTCCTCACTTTCTCCAAGAGCTAGCTGCTAATCTGTCTAGCTGCTGTTTGGTGCTGGGCAGGTGTTCTACCTGGTGTTACTGGTTCTTATTTACTGAAAACAGATGCTGGAACAGCTGAGCCTGGACGATGAAACAAGTGTCCCATAATAAACAAAACTGCAAACTAAAAGAGGCCGAAAGCTCAGAGGGTAATTCATGATCAGTGGGTTTGTCAGCTCACAATATTACATGCAGTTATATGATTCATTAGTAATATATAATGCTTTCATAGAACAACCTTTGCAGAGTTTCACTGCTTTAAGTATTTGTGCTAAGCTAAGCTAGCCTTGGACCAATCTCTGTACTGAATATGTAACAGGTAACCACGGTAACCAAGGGAACAGCTCTTAAACAGCTGACATCTCTGTATCAAAGGCTTCTAGTTTAAGGACTAATTGACATGTCGTCGCTACACGTTCCTGATTGGTAGGTGGGAAAATCAGTCAAAGCTAATTACCCAATCACAAGGGAGGGGTAATTAGAGGAGGCTGTTCTGCACAGAGTGATACAAACGGCTGCTGGGCTGTAGCTGCCCTACATGAGGGGCATTTTGTGTAAATTAGTCTGGCAAAATATGACAGAAAATAACTAACTCCCCTTTAGTTAGTTAGCTATACACAATAACCATAAGGGGAAAATTAAAAAGATTATATTCAACATTAAAAAGCAACTTTGTGCAAAAAATCAACAGAAAATGCATCTTAAGAGAGCAGTTCCTATTTCAGTGATAGAAGTTTTGCACAAATATCAACCAAACTGTCAGAAATGAACTCTGTTTAAGGATGTAATCCCTCAGATTGTGATTTCATCGGCACCCCACATTCTTCCTCGTCAGACCCACAGAGTACCTACCCAGGAATTAGTCTGATCCATAGACCCTGTAAGCGACTACAACCCCATCTTCATTCCAGATCTGGACCAGATACAGTACCTAACCTTCGTTCTAAACCTGCACCGTTTAAAGCCAATGGATTAACTTATTCTACACAAAAACACAGAAAGGCAAACACTGGTAGTAGGGGGTGTCATCTGCCCTACCTGTGGGGTATTTTGTGTTAATTAGTCCAACAAAATATGATAGAGAATAGCGAAGTACCCTTTATGTTGTATTTAATTTCAGCCAAAATATCTGTCAGAATTGCTGTGGATTATCTAGAGAAGGCTGAGAATGCTCAGTTAAAGAGTTTTACAGGATTAAAGGCCTGTTTACTGAGCTTGTTTCTAGGGGCAGTTGTGCTGTTGTGACCAACCTGTCCACCAGAGGGCACCGTTAGCTCCTTCCATGTGGCATAGGCAACTGTTTACCTGGATGACTGTAGCGTTTGTTGCACATTTTGAGGAGGTGTGTTACTGACTTCCAGTAAAAGCAGATGTTATGCAATCTGCTGCTGCTCGTGTTTGTTAGTTCAAGGTGTTATTTCTGTAAACTGCAGGTTTAATTTTGCAAGACTTGCAATGGGAACATGCGCCTTGAATGTCCATCAGTAAACATTAATAAGGAAATCAATAAGTCAGGTTTCCACATTAACGTTTTCTCACAAACCTAGAGGAGTGAACGCTGCAGACCGGCCCTAATTAACTTCACTCCTGAACCGCCCTCAATCAATTCACAATACGATAACAGACAGGAAAAAATAGGTTACAGGGGGAAGAAACTATGCGTGTTTGCACTAAAAATAGGAGGAGACGGTGTGGACTGGCGTCAGTGAGGCAGTCGGAGAGGAGAAAGGCAGTTTGAAGGAATAAACACACACAAGGTTCAAACCTCTCAAAGACACGAAACGGACAAAAAAAACGGCAGCATGTGAGCAGATTCTGAGGCTCCACTGGGAGGCTCTGAGTGCACTGAACATTAAATAGCATGAAAACACACTTCTGCACTCACACGTGGCTGAAGATGGCTTCCAATTAACAGCTTCCATTTCTCAAGTTCAATGGGGGGAGATTCTCTTATTGAATTCTCCTCTTGAAAAGCTCAAACAGGCTCTTTATGCCACATTCTGAGGCTTTCCCATCCCCACTGAGATTCTGAAACATCGATTTCCTCAAAAACTCACATGGTTGAACGTGGAAAATCGACCTTTTTATCTGTTTTAAAGCAATAAAATGAAGGCTTCGCATGTTAAATAAAGGTTTATGCTGTGTCTGCTGTATGTTCTACACTGGACGATGTGCATAATTCAGCAGGATTATCTGCAAACAAACAGTGGCAGATGTGGATATATTATTTAAGAACAAGTCACTTGCTATTAGGCATGTGTCCATCTTCCACAGCCAGTGTGTGTGAGAGAGAGACGGAGATAATCCGAGCAGACCAGTCTATCGATCACAGCAGACACACTAAAAACAGCAGCAGCTCCACCGCTCAGATCCTCCAAAAAATCACTTTCACCTCCAGTCAACTCTCACTGAAGTCTCAGCAGCTTAAATTCTGTCTTATTCTATGTAACAGCAAAAAAACACCCAAAGTTTCAGGAAATCTGTTGTTTCAAACCCATGAAAGCATCTTAAAGGTTTTATTTTGCGATTAAAGTGAAATAGAAGCAACGTAAGTAACTTTAAACGATAAAACAGCTGAATGAGATCTCCCTCAGCTCTTATGTTTGCTCCCTCTCTGGCTTGTAAATCCCCCCAAAAACCTCAGCCTCGAAGAAAAAGCAGCGTTTTCAGCTTCACCACCTGCGTTTTACAGTTTCATCCCGCAGCATTTAAAAGGTTCTCCTCGGGTTTTTGTGGATGTGTGCCCTCTTCTGAGGCTTTATTAAAAACCTGGAGACCTTCATGAGGGATTTCACAGAGCAATGGCGTCATGCTCCTGCGTTTAAATTAATGATTAAAGGGGTTTAATTAAGTCTTAAGCGTGGCTCAGGTACACTTAAGGGACCGTTCGTTCGTGCGTAAATCTGCGTATTTTTACGCATTTTTTTTTGGAAACGCTGTTGTGTCCATTAGTGCCATTAGTGCGTAAAGCTCTCTGTATCCTCCCCCTTCTCCTCCCCTTCCTCACCCCACTCCCTCTACGTGTGTGTGTGTGTTTTCTCCTGTCAGCGGACCTCGCCGTGCTCCATGTGAGCGAGAAAAAAAAGAAAAAAAAAAAAAAGACGCAACTAGACACGGGGCTCCGGAGCGCAAAAACACACAGATAGAAACCCAAAGAAACCCCAAAGCAGCTCACAGAAAACATCCCAAACCAGTTTCTACTCTAAACACAGTCTTGTTTTTTCCTTTTTAGATAAAAACGCATCATTCTCTGACCTGCTGCCAGTTCTCCTCCAGGGAAGGCATCGCGGAGAAATAACCAGTGTCATGAACGAGTTGGAGTTCCTGGAAAATACTGTAATTCGCCAACACATCCATGCTTGATGCAAGAAAAAAAAGAAGTCAGTAAAGAAAGAAGTCCGGAATCCAAACGAGAATAAATACGCACTTCTTCTTCTTCTTTTCCTCTCTCCTCTTCTTCTTAGACTTGACAAATAAAAAACCACCGCCGGAGGAGCCCAGCTGCAGACGTGCGCACCTGAGCACTTTCAATTTCAAAAAAAAAAAACAAAAAGAGGAAAAGAAAAGTGTTGATTATTTTATCTTTGTCAGTGCAATCCCCTCTCCTCTCTGCTTGGCTCTGTCACGCCTCTCTCCTCAGTCCGGGATCGGGAGGGAGGGTGGAGGGGGCGCCAGATCTATTTCCGCATTGCCAGATTGCCAATCGGTCTCCGTTCGAGCCGCCAGGTTGCCAGGTTTGCTCCTCCAGCAGCAGCAGACTGGACCCCGCTGCAATCCAGGCGACCGGCGCTGCGAGGGGGCGGGGCCAGCTGTCAATCAATTTCATGCGTGACCTAATAAGGTAAATGGGGTTGATGATGTCACTGGCGTCCAATTAAGGAGGCGCTGAGAGAGAGGGAGCGGGCGGAGCCGGCGGTGAAGCAGGGCGGGGATTGGCCGGTGGGGGCTGTCAGTCCGGCCCTACATGGCGCTGAGGGGTGAGTTATTTTTAGAGGCCTATATAAAAGCAGCAGCATTCCTCTCTCAGTCATTACAGGCTGCACAGGCAGAGAGGAGGCCAACCACGAGCTGCTGCGGCTGCTGGAGAAGGAAAACAGACGAAAACAGTGGAGTGAAAAGAAGCAGCCGAGCGTCAGCAGCAGGTAGGATGGAGGTGAAGAGCAGCAGATCCTCCTCCATGTGGTCTCCATGTGGTGCCAGAGAGCAGCTCCATCCACCCTCCTGCTTAGTTCACAACTTTATCCCTGTTTTCTCTGTTTGTGGAGTAGAAATAAGTCCACCTTTATGAGCTTTTCTTTTTCCCCATCACACCATAAATGTAAAAATCCTCCTGGTTTTACTCCCACTGATGCCAAACATCCCTACAGCAGCGCTAATGAGCAGAACTCAGACGCTCTTTATGGTAAGGAATGCAAAATCCCACATGAACACACAGAAATAGTTGTTCTTAGTCACTTTTCACCACGACTAATGATGATAATTCACATTAAAAAGCAGCAATTTGCAAACTCTAAAGCCAGTTTAAAGCTGGAATATTTACAACCAGCAAAAAAAAGTGACAAAAATGAGACACAAAATGACAAAAATTAAACATAAAATGACAAAAATGAGACACAGAAGGACAAAAATGAAACACATGACAAAAATGAAACAAAATGACAAAAATGAGACACAAAATGACAAAAATTAAACAACACGACAAAAACAAAACACAGAATGACAAAAATGAGAGACAAAATGACAAGTGACTGACTCAAAGTAATTAATTTTGAAAGTTGTGTTGGTTGCTTTTTTTTTTTTTTAAATCACCAATATTAGATTATTTACAATCGCATTTTGAAAAAATTTAAAAAATAATATTTACCAGTCTTCAATCCTTAATATATCTGTAAACTTCCACTAGTTTGTGCAGATTTGTTTACATTTCACAGTCAAAAGTAAAACAATGAAAAAATAAATGTAAAAATTTTATTTTTTCATTTTTTAAAGTCAGCATGTAAAGTAATACTTTGTTTCTGGGATTTCAATAGATATCTGGAATTTTTGAATAACAGCAAATATCTGTAAATTAATACTATACAGCAAAAACAGTATAATTATAAAATCAAACATAAAACTACAGATTTTGGATGTAGGAATTATGCATAGATGTAGATTTATAATAATTTTTTTGTGATTTTAGTAGTTATTAACTGCAATTTAACAAAAATGTGGAACACCTCTAAACTAACAGTAAACTTTTTTTTTTAGTATTTGGGTTCAAAATATTCATTTTTACAGTGGATCCTGGTTCCAGTAGCAGGTAAAAGTTCAAAATATATGTTTGAGGCAACGAAGTGGTTCTTTACTTCTTGACAGTCTCTGAGCTGCTCTGCATGTTTTAGTGGACCTGCTGAGGGTCTTCAAGAACTTTACGTCTGTAAAACACAACATCGTCGATCCAAATTTGGAAAGTCAGCTTCCTCTATAAACTCTGCAAACATATTAACACCTGAAAACAAGTTGATTACAGTCATGAAATCTTTGACAGTAAAAGTTGGTGGATAAAAGCTGGTTCCATTTGAGCTAATTGCAGTTTTTCTACTATTCCACCATCAATTCATCCAATCTGCATCTTCAATACTGTGTTTTTTTCTGTTGTTGAGTAATAAAAATCGTTTTTTTCTCCTTTCCCATAGAGATGATTCTGTTTAACTTCTCTCCAAAACAAGCTGGCAGAGAATCAAGCTGTTCGACTTTAGATGATTTGTATTAGAAGCAGTTTGAACCGAACCCACACAGTTTTTAACGTGTCGGTTCTGTGTTTGGGGATTTGAACTCTGTACATGATCTGAAAGATGGAATTGTGGAAAAGAAGGGGGAAAACAAACATATCTTTGGATTAGAGTGATGGAGGTCCCTCCTGTGCTGTTAAAACTACATCCCATCTCCTCTGTGTTTTTAGCTTCTTTGAGATTTTTGAAATTGCAGCTTTGCAGAGCGAGCGGCTTCAAAGCGGAATCCATCACGAAAATCTAATCAAATAGAAACGACTTCTGTAGCCAGAGTTTCAGAACACTGGAAATGTGATGTTTGTAGCTCAGCAGTGAAGAAGTCTTTATCCTTCAAGAGGATGGAGATTTAGAGGAAATTCATTTTTGGAGACAGTTTTTCACGTTCTGCTTCCCATTTAGGATCATACTCCAGTTTAAACCCACTTTGTCTGGACTTCCACATGCCCAGGTGCAGCAGTTACCTTCCATTATTCATCAGGCTGTGTTCTGATTGGCTGGAGGTGTGGCCCAGGGTCCAATCAGACAAGGTGTCCATGAATAGCGCAAATTTCTTAGTCACTTTTCAGCCCTACTAACGATGATAATTCACATTAAAAAGCAGCAATTTGCAAACTCTAAAGCCGGTTTAAAGCTGGATTATTTACAACCAGCAAAAAAAAAAAAGCACAAAAGGACAAAAATGAGACATAATACAACAAACATTTAACACAAAATGACAGAAACAAAACACAAAATGACAAATTAAACACAAAATGCAAACAAGACACAAAATGACGAAAACAAGACACAAAATGACAAAAATGAGACATAAAATGAAAAAATTGAACACAAAACAACAGAATGATATAAAAAAGACAAAATCACAAAATTAAAACACAAAATGACAGAAACAAGACATAAAATGAAAAAATGAGACACAAACTGACAAACCCGAGACACAAAATGACAAAAAATTAAATACAAAATGCAAAAAAACAAAACACAAAATGACAAAAACGGTACTTGAAATTTCATGTAAATAGATTCTGAAACAACCTGCTGCAGGACAGAAGGGACTCTGGGCTTTACAGAGCGTCGAAGATTTGATTAAAATACATATTTAGAGGTAAAAAAAAAATGAGTCATGGTTCCAGATGTTTAAGGACTGTATGGATGTTTCTCTAATAACAGCTTATTGGTCAATCAGTGAGTTATTTAGTGCAACCTTTCTGTCCTCTGGGTTCAGGGTCAGACATGATGGATCTTTGGTTTGTTACAGCAAATTGGATTCCGTTTTTAAAGGATCAGATGGTAGAAATAATTTCTGAGCTCTTAAAAGGTTTGACGGGCAGCTGAGTCGTATTAAATGAGTTTCTTACCAGATAATTGGGTCTATTGTCACACACATGGTTCTCTACTTCTTGACATGTTCTCATCCTGTCATCTCGTTTTCATCCCTTCTTGCTTTCCATTTCCTTGTACCTTCATTCTGTATTTCTTTTGCTTTTATTTTCTCTCATGTTTCTTTGGTTTTCCCCTTCTCTTTTTCTCTATCACTATGAGCTCATTTTTCACTGCAGTATAAAGTCCTGCCCCTCTTTGGAAACAGCAGAAACATTGATAGAAGCAGCGAGAACTCAGAAATGTCTGATCGTGCCATAAATCAGGGGAGTCAAACTCATTTTAGTCCAGGTTCCACATTCAGTCCAGTTTGATCTCCAGTGGGTCGGACCAGTAAAATCACAGCATAAAAACCGTTAAATAACCACAACTCCAAGTGTTTTCCTTTGTTTTAGTGCAAAAAAGTACATTCTGAAAATGTTCAGATTTAATGAATTACTTTTTACAAAACATCATGAACAACCTAAAGTTTCTAAAGAAAAACAAATTCAATTTCAGCAACATTCAGCCTCAGTTTATCATTTACACATTACAAATTCCAGATCACAGGGGCACGGCATCACTGTAACCATGACAACAAGTGAACAGCTGCCTGCTGATGATCACATGATTGTGATCCTACTACAAATCCACCGTTGAGGACTTATCAGGAGTTATCCATCAGAAATGATACAAGGAACAACTGATTAAATTGTGGGGGTGTTTCTGAGTCCCATCAATTCCTGCCACCCGCTACAAATTTAGTTCACATGATTCAGTATCTGTACACCATGTACACATGCAGAACACATGCCTGTGCTCAGCGTAGGTCATTTTTTATTAAACATTTTATCCATCAGAAATACAATGACTGAGCAGCCTTGGAGGAGGACTGCGCTCTCTGAGTGCATTTCTTGTTTGTTTTGTGCGTGATTCCGGTCTGTGGTGCTAAATAAGTCGGAGACCGCTGACTTCAGGTATTACTTAATTTTAAGCTTAGGTTTGGTTCCTGACCAAACAGCATATCACAGATGAGTAGTTCAAAGACTGTCAGAAAGCTCAAATTCTGATGGTTCTTTCTGTTTTTACAGTTTCTTGCTCTGACAAATGGTGTAATTTTGCTGATTTTTTAAAAAGACAACATGTCTTTCAAATCTAACTGCATTTCTGGGGGGTTCAGTTGGTTTATATCAATAAGATTCTACTTCTAGTCACTGCAGAACACATCTAGCAACTCTTATAAATGACATTAATTGGCTTAATTGGGGTGGAATAATAAAGGTTAAAATTTGAAACTCTAATTTTGACCAAACATTGAGAGGGGATGCAGTCTGGCTCTTTGTTCAGTTTTGAGATGAAAACCTCGACTAAGGACTAAGACGATGCTATTAAATGTCAAAAGACACTGAAACTGTTTTTATAAAAACTGAGGAACAATGTGTTGAAGGAAAAACCATCATTCTGCAAAATAGAAATCACAACAGAACAAGTCATTAACCCTCCTGTTGTCCTCATTTATGGGCACCAAAAACTATTGTTTCCTCGTCTGAAAAAAATCCAAAAATTGTGCAATTGTGAAAATTTGCTAAACCTTCAGGAAGAAAATGAGGGTTAAACAGTGAAATGATCTGCTGCCCATCACACACCTCCATGACCAAATGCTCCTGAAATCTGCTCTGAAGTGCTTCCACCTGCCTCTCTCTTATGTAACGGCCACATGACGTGTCGCATCCTGAGGATTTATCTGTTATTGAGTTAACACTTGCTTTGTGTTGCTGTGAGCTTCTTCTCGCTCTCTCTCGTCTCCGGAGACACGCTGCTGTCTCCGAGGACCAACGGGGCCAGATGGCTTCTGGATCGGCTGTTTCAGGACGTTTTCCCATTGATTTTACAGCTCAGTCTGAAGAACAGAGGAAGGTGAAGGAGGCTGGGGGAGGACGAGTGTGGATCAATATACTACTGACTGACTACAAGAGGCCTTTAGAAGATTTCCATCCTATATGAGACTCAGAATTAAGAAGAGCTCATCATGTTTTGTTCTTAGAGTGTCTGGTAACTACTACTCCTAACTACATCCAATATCTCCACTTATATCTACATCTACCACCAATTCCAGAATTATGACTGGCCAAAATATATATCAGTACCTATGTTTTAAAAATCTTTTTTAAGCAGAAAATGTTTAAAAAATATCAAAGCAAGCCATAAAACAACAGAAGTTACTTATACCACATTTGTTGATAATTTTATATACAACCAAACCTGAAGGAACTCTTCACTAATATTAAGGTCGACCTATAATTGAGACTTTTTAAGTCCATGGGATACATCTTGCATACAATTTCATTAAAAGTGTAAAAAAAGCGATTTTTTAAATATTCATTATGACCATGTCTTTACAAATTCCATATTGACACATCCAGAATGACTTGAAAATTATCCACAATTACGGAAAATTAGTCTCACATGACATGAAATTTGTCCTAAATGACTCGAAAATTATCCCAAAGACACAAAAATGATCCAAAATGATGAGAAACAATCCAAGCTGACATAAAACTTGTTGAAAATGACTCAAAAATTGTCAAAAATGACTTGAAAATTATCCATAGTTACAGAAAATTAGTCCAGACTGACATGAAATTTGTCCTAAATGACTTGAAAATTATCTCAAAGACGCAAAAACGATCCAAAATGATGAGAAACGATCCAAGCTGACATAAAACTTGTTGAAAATGACTCAAAAATTGTCCAAAACGACTTGAAAATTGTCCGGGTCAATCTATAATTGAGGGACGTTTTAAGTTTTTAAGTTACCCATTAATTCCTGTAAAGCACTTTGACTTGAAAGTGCTATATAAATAAAAGTTAATTATCAATAAAAATTATATATTGACCCTTTGGTTCTTTATACATTTACATCATTCCACATTTACATATCACACCAATTCTTTTAGAACATGCAGCAGCACTTTGGTTTCACTCTTTCTGCAGGAGTTCAGTGGATCATTTATAATTCGTGTTGTAGGTGTGAATACTGCAGACATTGCAGATGTTACCGATGTGTTTGCATATAGAAATGTTCACCATAAGACAAATTAAACTGTTATCATTGGCCTTAATTGCTTCAGTGAATTCCGGTTGTGAAAAAAAAATCACTTTCCACACACAATCGAGAAAATATCACTCATTTGTCTTATATTCAACCCTCCTTTTGTCCTGTGGGTCAAAATTGACCTGTTTTAAAGTTTGAAAATGTGGGGAAAAAAATATTTTCACAGTGAAACTTCTGATGTCCACATTTTCAACATTTTTGGGAAATCTTTGAACATTTTTGGGTGGCAATTTAAAAAAAAAAAAAAAAGTTTAAGAACATTCAGAAGATAACCAAAATCCAGTGAAATTCGCTGGATTTTGGTTGATTTTTATGTGAATGTTCTTAAACAAAATATCAGAAGTTTTACTGATATATATGTAATCACTTTAGATACTTTTAGGATTTTTTTGAAGATTTTTACTGATTTTTTGAAAATATTTACAAGAATTTTCTTGCCGAATTTTGGGGATTTTTTAAACAAAACTTTTAGGAATTATTGTAATTTTCTTCCTGAAGGTTTTGCAAATTTTCTGAAATTTGGGGAATTTTTTTGCTGATTTTTTTCAGACAAGGAAACAATATTTTTTGGTGCCCGTAAATGAAGATAACAGGAGGGTTAAGTGAATGATTCAACCTGTCGCTGTTTGAATTTGATCAAATCTGTCAGAAAGACATTTTGCCAGGTTGGATGCGTTTCCCCCCTCTGGTCAGCAGGGCTACAACACCCTGACTGTTGACAATGCTAGCAAAATTCTGCTTTTAAATCTGCTTTGACAATCCGTGGAGCCATTTTGTCACGATTAAAGCTGTTGTGCTGCTTATGAAAGAAGAAAAAACTTCCTGCAGGGATTGGAAGCTCACAGCCCCACTGCCACAAATCGACACAACTCTTACAAAATACGACTTTAATTAAAAACTGTCATTCCTACAGTACCGATACTAATAAAATGAGATATTAAATCATTTTTCACAGCGGGGTACTGAGGTAATTTTCTACTGTGCAACACTAAGCACAGCTACATTACTGCTATCAATAATTCCCAATTACAGGCTCTTTGGAAAATGAAAACTCAGAAAAGTCTTGTGTGACTCAATACTATAAGTAGCAGTTATAATAAGTAGTATTATCATAAAACTACCATCACTTATTCCAACTACTGCCTCTACCGAAAAGCATGGATGGGGGGGGATGTTGTTGAGAACATGCTCCTGTTACCAACAGTTGAGTCCTTCAGAGCACTCACTGGGCCACTCCGCCATGCAGAAAGACATTTTCTAAATATATCGATGCCCAGTAGCTAAAATGAATGGCGAGCTCAAAAGGGGATTTGAAGAATTAGAACATATAACACTATACAACTGGCTTGTGAAACCTGCTTTGAAAAAAAAATTCTGGGACATATTTAACCCTCGTGTTCCTGCAGGTAAAAATTGATCCGTTTTAAAGTTTAAAAATGTGGGAAAAAATATATTTTCACAGTGAAACTTCTGATGTCCACATTTTCAACATTTTTGGGAAATCTTTGAACATTTTTTGGTGGAAAAAAGAAATGTTAAAAATGTTTCTTAAGAACATTCACAAAAAAATCAACCAAAATCCAGTGAATTTCGCTGGATTTTGGTTGATTTTTATGTGAATGTTCTTAAAGAAAATATTAGAAGTTTTACTGATATCTATGCAATCATTTTAGATATTTTTAGGATTTTTTTGGAAGATTTTTACTCATTTTTTAAAAAATATTTTCTTGCCAAATTTGGGGGATTTTTTTAAAATAAAATTTTTAAGGGAAACTTTTAAGGAATTATTGGAATTTTCTTCCTGAAGGTTTTGCAAATTTTCAGAAATTTGGGGAATTTTTTTGCTGAATTTTGGGATTTTTTTCAGACAAAGAAACAATATTTTTTTGGGTGCCCATAAATGAACACAACAGGAGGGTTAAACAAATAAAAAAGAAGAACACAATAGTTACTTTCCCTGGTAACTAGTTGCTTTTATAGTGGAGTAATTCAGTTACTAACTCAGGTACTTTTTGGGAAAAAACACTCAACACTGGTTATCGATAACATCTTGCAAAGAGTTTTTGAATGTTAGTTTGGGAACGTTCCTCTTTTATTTTAAATCTTATATCATAATCTCACAAAATCCTCCAAACATCCTCTAAATGTTCCCACTAAATTCTTTTTTTGGTTACAGTTCAACCTTATAGGAACATCATTTGAAACCAGAAATATCCTGAATACCTTCTTTGAACATTAGATCCAACATTATTAGAACATGTGGCTCTCTCCGTACCAATACTGTGGCTGACTCTTTTTTCTCATTTTCTACTGGAATTACCATGACTGTAATGTTACTATAGTATTATTATTACTTCTTCTGCCACTTCTACATCTATTCTCTGTTCTTATTTTGCTCTCAGCTCTGCCTTTTTTCTCTCTTTGTCTCCTCTGTCGTTGCAAATAAGGCTGGAGAGAAAAAGAAAATGAGAAAAATTATTAAAGAGGCACAAAGAGGATTAAGAGAGAAAAGAAAGAAGAAAAGAAAAAGAAGGAATTCCACAGTAAAACGGATCTCCAGTGTAATTCCATGTTTTCACTTTCTGGTTAAAACCACCAAACACCATAAGAAGAGAGAATCTAAAAGCTGTTTGTGTGTGTGTGTGTGTGTGTGTGTGTGTGTGTGTGTGTGTGTGTGTGTGTGTGTGTGTGTGTGGGCTGCGTGTTCTTCTACCACACAACCTTTTAAAATCTAGGCATCGCTGCCCAGCTACACACGCTATTGTAATCTTATTATTGTGTTGTGTTGTTTTGGCACAGAGGAGGATTGTAGGAGGAGGAGGAAGAGGAGAACTGGGTAGAGGAAGACGATTTTCTCACTGCATTTCCATAATCTAATCAAAGTTAGAACTTCAAGATGGTCAGGATGACATTTCTAGGTATTACAAGCCAAGATTTAATTGAGTTGATTTAAATATGAACGCACGGAAGAAAGTAAAGATCAGAAGATAAGAGCACAGACATGTGAAGTAATCAGAGAAAGAATGGAACAACACGAAAATTGTCAAAAATGACTCGAAAATTGTTCAAAATGACACGAAAATTGTCCAAAATGGCATGTAAATGATCCACAATTACAGAAAATTAGTCCAGAATGACTCAAAAATTGTCTGGGTCAATCCATAATTGAGGGACTTTTGAAGTCCATGGGATATAGCTTGCATACATTTTTATTAAAAATAAAAAAAATAATGTTTTTATGTTATTTATGATCATGTCTTTACAAATTCCATCATTATTTATTAAAAATTAGTCCAGAATGACATGAAATTTGTCCTAAATGACTTGAAAATTATCCCAAAGACACAAAAATGATCCAGAATCACGAGAAAAGATTCAAGCTGACATAAAACTTGTTGAAAATGACTCAAAAATTGTCCAAAATGACTCGAAAATTGTCAAAAAATGATCCATATTAATGGAAAATTAGCCCAGAATGACATAAAAATTTGTCCTAAATGACTTGAAAATTATCCCAAAGACACAAAAATTGGTCCTAAATGACTTGAAAATTGTCCAGGTCAATTTATAACTGAGGAACTTTTGAAGTCCATGGGATATATCTTGCATACATTTTTATTAAAAGTAAAAAAAAAAAAAAAAAGAACAACTAATGCTTTTGTGTTCATTATGATCATGTCTTTACAAATTCCATAATAATTATTCTTATTAATAAAAAAATGACTGTATATCACTAAAATGTCCACTAAATAACCAGCCCAGTTTAATAACAACCATCTTCTAATTAGCTAAACAATAATAAAATGAGCTGATTCAGAAATAGCAAGGTTTTAAAAAAACAGATTTATGTTTGCTCATGAAACCATTACATCCTTCCACGAACTCCTTAATGCTGAGACGCATGCAGGGTCAGGAACAAACTAGATAGCGCTGAGGTACGTAGACGTCTTATCGTTGGCTTCACGTTCTGCACAGGTACAGCCAGAATGTCGTTTCTTTATCTCCCAGACATTTCATCAGTCTTCCTCAGAGTTCTGCTGGCTGCTGCACAGCCTCTGGGCTCTGAATGTTTGATTTACATAACTCACACTCTATTTAAACTGATTCTATCTTGAGAAAACCAACAGTTGGAGGAACAAATCTTTAGATATGATATGTATGAAGTCAACATGATAGATCTGAGGCGTTTGGAGTGTTTTGTTGTCAAGATGGTGGCAGGTCCAAATATTGAGAATCTTGACTTTGATAACTACACCGACCAGCCAGAACATTGAAACCAACTGTCTAATGTCATGTAGGTCCACATTGTGCCATCAGAACAGCTCTGACCAGTGGAGGCATCGACTCCACAGACCTCTGGAGGAGTCCTTCAGGCACCAAGATGTTAGCTGCAGATTCTTCAAGCCCTGCAAGTTTTGAGATCAGGTTTCCATGGATTTGACTTTTTTTTGTCCCGAACATCCCACAGATGCTCTGTCAGATTGAGTTCTGAGGAATCTGGAGGCCAAGTCAACACCTTAAAGTCTTTGTTGTGTTTCTCAAACCATTCCTTGACAGTTCTGCAGTGTGGCAGGAAGATTTGTCCTGATGAAAGATGAAAGATGCCACTACCATCAGGGAATACTGCTGACATGAAGGAGTCTACAACAATAAGCCATTTTTCACTGCAGGAATTTGCAGACAGTTGTAGGGTGGCCTGAACCTTTTCTGACCACCGGAACTGCCTCCGTAGAATTATTTTTGGGCTGCTTTTGAAACAGAAGTACCCACTCCAAGGTAGGCACATTTTCAGCAGCCCTAAAAACAATCTACCAATGCTGATCAGTCAAACTTAGAGAAAAATGCAAATCTTTCCTCTTAAAATTTGCCATCAACAATGTAGAATTCACCACATGGTACATCACAAGCTCCATGGTTCTATTTCTTGTGTGCTCATAGAAGTGAATTTAGGTTTTGGAGCTACTATTTTTTGTTTTTTTTTAATGCATTTGAAGTTAATGTTGCCGTCAGATCTGTCAGATTGAAAGATAAAAACCAAAAGGGCCCATTAGGATCTCTATTGTCATTGCAAATTTGCAACAGAAACTAATCAACAGTCTCCCAGAGCATTCTAAATGAATTAGACTAGCAATTCTTTTTGTCCGACAAAGTTAGTAAGGGTGATCGTTTTACCTTGCTGACATGTTTCGACTACGTCTGCAGTCTTCCTCAGGTAAAACGATCACCTTCACTAACTTTGTCGGATAAAGAGAATTGCTAATCAAATATAAGTAAACAACAAAAATGAACATTGTCAATCCATTATAAATGAATTCAAAGTGCATAAGTAGGTAGTAGGAGTTGCTAGTTGGTGTGAGTGTGGGGGTCTGAGCTGTTTTTCAGTCCGGTTGACTGACTTAAGCTTGTTTTAAGCTTGATGTGTCCGCGAGGTCCGTGTGGACAAATTACGTCATTTTAGATGCCACGCCCACAACATGGACGGAGACACATGGAAAACTGGTGGAAGAACAGGAGCTCCTAGCAGCAGAAGTTCAGAAATCCAGACATTTATACGATTCATCAGCCAGAGATCACCGTGGTAACCGGGTTATGAACAATTCATGGTGTGAAATCAGAAACTAACTGCTGAAATGCAGCTATTGGGAAAAATGCCATGTTGTAAGAGGTGTAAATGATGGCAAACTTCTTCTACTCTAGTTTAGTACTGTGGTAGATATGTGTTTGGGATACACTGCCCCCTGCAGGTTGGGAGCAGACGCCACATGGAGTTTAAAATCAAACATGTTCTCTCAAGCAGATTTCCGTGTGTCTCGTTCGCGTGGAAAGCAAAGCCCAACTTTTAGGGGCTGTTAATGACAACTTGTGACTACCCAGAGCTACTGCAGTGGAAGCTTCCCTAATGTCGGTGGCTCACGTCCACATGGATGACTGGAAGCAAGATTCTCCAGGAGAGCTTTGCCCAGAGCATCACAAACTGCTGCCTTGGCCAGCTTGCCTTGTTGCCATAGTGCATCCTGCTGCCATCTTTTTGCAACTGGACATGCACAGTGACTTCCACTGCTCCATGATCCAGCTCTAATGTTCATGTGTTGTTGCTTTCAGCAGTGGACGGGGGTTGGCATGGACACTGATACCTTTGAGAGTTGCTCTTCTGTAGGATCTGTCCATACACATCGATGAGCCCTGGACATCCGCTCGCCCTTCCTCAGACCACTTTTAATATAAGCGGCTCTGAAAAACACAATACCTTCCATTTTGGAGGTTCTGTAACAGTTTGGTCCCTGTCAAACCCTCATGCTGCCTTTTTTCCCTGCTTCCAACACATCAACTTGGAGAACTGACTGTCCACTCGCTGCCTAATATCTATCACCACTTGTCATTATAACGAGATAATCAATGTTATTTACTCCACCTGTCAGTGATTTTAATGTTGTGGCTGATTGGTTTATAAGCTGTGAGGAAACTGCTACAAGTGGGAGCAGATTATTACTACCTAGACGCCCCTCTTGATTATTTTTATTACCATATTCAGTCTTTTAGTCTTGACAATCAGAAAGGAGCACATCTTCAGTGAGTGAGGACAAAACGCTGTGTGGCAGGAAGAGGATACCACTATAATCCTGCAAAACCAAAACCAGGAAATCAGAAACATTTCTTCCAGCTGACTCAGACTGGAACAGAGGAAAAATCGAGCTAAAATTCAGAGGAGACGGTGGATGGGGAGACGTGTGCTGTAAACTCTGCAGAGACAGCTGGAGGTAGGAGGATTTTACAGCTCTGCAGTGAAACCACAATGATAAAATTCTACTGTCACAACCCCGTATTTTACTGTTATACAGCTTCATTGTCCTTTTTAATAAAATACTGTCACTCTTGCTTTGTTGCGTCTGACTCTGATTGTAAAATTACACGCTGTAAAACATCTTAATAGGAACAATAGGAAGTAATTAATGATTTAAAGGCTTCCACTGAGCCTCCTGTATGATTTTATCTGCCAACAACAACGGGCCAAGATTGAGGCAGTATGTTTAGATGCTCATTTATATCCACTTGGATATTAGAATGACTATAATTTTATGAAAAATGCTGGTCATAGTTTAAGTCAGCCAAGGCCTAACTAACTCTCTGCCATTTCCTGACATTGTAAACACACAGCTCTCCTCCCCTCAGAGTCAGAAAACTCCCAAATTCAAAGTGGACTCCACACCAAACCTCCGGCTGTCTGGCCCTGACAGAAGGAGGCGACATCAACGCCGTGTTCTGCTGAGAGACTCACAGCTGGATCACTGAACTGACATCAGGATGCAACAGAACACATCTGTCTGCCAGACAGAACCAGAGGTGAAACCACAAGCTGTGAACCGTGAGCAACACGATGGTCCAGAGGCTCAGGAACACCTTACAGGAAACACAGCAGCAGAAAACAACTCAAATAAACAGTCTGCTTTTTACCTTCTCTCATTACTTTCAAACTTCACTTTCACAGCTTGCAGAAACTGAATTATGTACAAATAAGTTTGAATATAACATAAATGATTTTAAAAATTAATTATCACAGCTTTAAGCTTCTTCTCGAAAACAGAGTCTTCAGCCTTCTGAATCCCACCAGTAGGTCTGAAAAACACGTGGCCTTTAAAAATAATGCAACATTGTCAAAAATACACCATTTATCTTATTAAACTTGAAATTCATTTTTATTCTATTTCTTAATCAGAGTCAGAAACTGTAAAAACAGAACAAATCTTTGGATTCTCCTGCTGGTGCTTGAAATAATCTTTTCTGTGCCATTTATTCAGACAGCCTAAACAAATCCCCCCTTAAAACAGTTAGATTTCAGCATGACTTCATTCTACATGTCTCCTGTAAAAAAAAAAAAAAAACTTGCCAAAATGGTTTCCTGTAATCACATTCTGTTAAAATATAAACACTTTGCCTCTTGGTGCAACGTTTAAGCAATTAGTGACTCGACTGTGAGAAAAAAATCGGGGACTTTTTGGTTGAACTGCAGGTTGTTTTAACAAAGTTCACAAGAAATAAGCAGGGAAACAATTAAAAAATATAAGTAGTAAAATATCTGTTGAATGTAGAGCCTTTTTTTGTATTAATAACACTTGTGGGCATTTGAGAAAAACGCTGTACATGTTGATTCCTTTTTAAAATTTTAAAAACGATTATTAATCAAAGAAATTAGCTTTCATTTATTTCTTCTCTTTTTTTGTAATTCGTGACGTTATAGTTCTCAAAAGTTCTAACCACGGTTGTGCTGTTTCCTTAAGTTTGTTTGGGTCAATCTATAATTGAGGAACTGTTGAAGTCCACAGGATATATTTATATATTTTTTATGTTCATTATGATCATGTCTTCACAAATTCCATAATTATTTATTATGGAAATAATCACTTAATAAAAAATGACTGAATATCACTAAAATGTCAACTAAATAACCGTCCCAATTTAATAACAACCACCTTATAATGAGCTAAACAATAATAAAATGAGCTGATTCAGAAATAGTTTGGATTGTGTTCTTTTTATTAAGTTGAGATAAGCATAACAGATATTTCTTTTTGGGGGCAATTTATCAAATTTTATATGGAAAATAACAAATTAAATCACTTCCCCATTACAAAAACACCTGTCAAGGAAGTGTGTTAATTCCAGATCACATGACCTGCTCCACATGATGTCATTTCCTCCTGAAGAAAAGACTGGCAAGACTCCAAGGCTTTCTGAGTTATTTCATATAAAGTAGTCAACAGGTTTACTACAATATCTTTAGAAATAACTTTCAATTTCAATTTTACTTAATTGTATATATATTTAGAAGAATCTTTCTGTAAAAATGCCATGTGGTATTTGGTTATAGGTGGCCATGTTGATTTTAGGCCTGAAAACAGCAAAAATGTCGACTATGATACAGAAAGTCCAACATTTATATATTGACCCTTTTCATTAAACTTTGCTGCATTTTGTGTTTATCAATTGACCAACTTTCCTACCTCAAAAAGTGTACAAATTTATTTTTCACAACTTTTTTCAGCATTTGTGCACAGTGAGGAAGCACAACTGAGTGTCAATGGAAACAGATTCAGTCACATTATAATACATTATTGGCAGTGGGTTTATAGACGCCTCATTAGGCTGAAAAACTGCCATGAGACTGTCACCTGTACACATTTCACTGTCAGCCAGAGAGGGACGGACACCGTCATAGCTCATACCGCCTCCACCGTCCAGCAATATAACTGTCATTATTGTCATATTTCACATCACCCACGTCCACATCATAGCAACACACTCGCTCTCTAAGTGCATGCAGTCTCCTTCCGTTAAACACATTTCCCAGCCTGCACTTGCTAAACGTGTAGCTGTGATATTTTCCTTCCTGTCTGCTCCCCTCCTCCTCCTCCTTTCACGTCTGAGATATTTTTAATAATGGAGAAGAAGCAATATATCCTGGAGCTGAGGGAGCGATACGGGGTTAAGCGTATTCTGCAGCTAATTGCGCTTTCTGGTTTTTAATAAAGAAAAACCACACGCCTGCAGGCCTGCGTGAGTCTGTGTTCAAACCAGCAGCAGGCATGTGCAAACAGCTGAGACGTGATACAATGTTTGGTTGTGGATGTGTGTCTGTGTGAAATAGACACAGGAGGAGCAGCGACTATCACTTTCTAGCAGTTGGGGAACAGTTTTGCTGTTTCCACAAATTCGGTTTAGTTGCTGTTAAATAGGGCAGCGTTCATTGTCAATTAGACTGTTTTTAATTAGTCCATTAGTTTTCTGGTCAATAAATCCCCTAAAACATGCTCAATTTTTTATTTCTTCTCTCTCTTTTGTGAATCACATATAAATTCCACTGACATAAAACTAAGTAAGCAATAAAAAATCCTCACATTTAACACTGTAAAACCCACTGTTGCAAAAATACAACATCAAGTTTTATTTTTGAAATTATTAGTTTTAATTAGAATAGAATAGAAGAATAGAATGTGCTTTATTGTCATTATGCAGTGTACAACGAGATTGGAGAGCTTCTCCTTTTCATTGCAAACATGGCAGAAGGTGTAAGATAAAAGTCTTAAAAAATCGTAAAGGCAGTGCAAACAGTCTCTATTCACAAATATACAATAGAAATATAAAATTGTGCATCAACATATTTTACACCCCCGAAATTGTTTAAAATAAGATTAATCCAGGGCAAAAAGTGTTGGAAATGTAATAAGGAAGAGGGTACACTTTTCATGCTATATGGGACTGTTCAAGGGTACTTTCTTTCTGGAAGATGATAGTTAAAAAATTGGAGGAGTGGCTTAAATGATCTCAACCAGAATCACCTCAGCTATGTCTGTTAGGAGATACGTCTCTTATACCATCAAGCCTGTGTGAGGCAGAGCTTAGACTGATTTTAACAGGATGTATGGTCGGGGCCAGAATCATTTTACAGAACTGGAAGAGCCCATGGAAGCCAGAATTTGCAGAATGGCTTAAGCTTATGACAGAGACAGTTGCCTTTGAGAATATGATCACCAGCGTAAACAATGTCCCAAGTAAAATTAGCCAATTATGGCAGGCTTTTCTGGCTCGCATTAGTGATGCATAACATCTGTATAAAATCCATGATATTCATGAGATGTAAAACCGATATGTGATTGCTGCCCTTTTTTTTGTTTGTTTTTTATTGACTCATGGTCACCACATCTTGTCTGCATCATTTTGACTAATGTATCAGATTTGTTGTTTATGTTTTTTGTTTTTTTATTAATTCATTTTTTTAATGCTGTGTGTTTCTGTTGGTTTAAAATTAATAAAAACTTAAATGAGAAAAAATACATACAATATAAATGTCACAAATGATAAACATCTTAAAAAACAGAATGGGAATTGTAAAGAAAAATAATGTATTGCACTGTAAATATATATATTCTTTTATATTTTTTTCAATTTTTTTTCGATTTCTATATTTGGGTTATACAGATTTTATATATATATATATTTAAAAACTAATTTTAAATTAAAAAAAAAATATATATATAGACATATACCTGCAAGTATTTTTTAATTTCTTATTATTAGTTTTTTTATGATTTCTATGTAAATACATCTTATTTTTGCTCATTTCATCATCATTCTAGATTTGGGTTAAACATGTAGAACTTTCAGATCATTGAGTAACTGATGAATTATTTCATGGTGCTCTGAGCTCATTCTTCTAGTTTTGTCCTCATCTCTGCACTCAAGAATCACCCAACTTTTAAAGCAAACTCACATTTTCTTAATTTTTGCATTCATTTAAATGTTAAACTCCTCTAATGAGACTGGTGCTCCTCATGCTTGGAGCACACTGAGTGAATTCTGGGTTTCATTTTGGAGATGGTCCTCTACATCCAGTCACGTTCTGCTTCCACTGATTGATTTATTGATTTATGGAAATCATCTCCCTCGGGGATCTTGATCCCCACTTTAGGAAACTCTGGGCGAACACATGCTTGGTGAGCAATACATGAGGCTTACAAATGTTAATACCATTCACTTCATTACTGGTATGGAAAGTGCAGCAGATAGGTTGTTGTTTGGTTGGTGGTAGGTTGGATCAGTCTGCTGTGATTGGCTGTTAGCTGTATCTGAATGACAGAGTTTAAAAAACACTTTTTGGCGACAAATTAAGAAGAAATTTGAAATGGTACCGCAGTTTCTCCAAAAGCACATTTTCTTATGTGACAAACAGTTTCTCCACCTTTTACAGTAAAACTTTCTCGGAATATTCTACTAACCCTAACCATAACCAATTCTTAGTGCACTGTCTTGCTGACAACACATTTTAAAACAAAAAAAATTAAAAGATAAAAAGCTAGAAGTTTAAATTTGTTCCTCCAGGACCTCCTGAAGAACATCCTGGCTGAGGACAGAAGCAGCTGAGTCACTAAGATACTAATACAGTCAATGGTGCTAATTTATGTTCATCTCTGCAGTAGGTCTGAGTGATAAAATGACAGCGGTAGATGTCAGAAACAGACACTTTATCAATAGCAATAAGAAAATGTTGGATAAAAGGTTTTATTGGTCCTTGAACTACTCATCTGTGATGTTCTCGTCCATCTGAAATCAAAACTATGCTTCAAATCTTTCACTTTATTCTATGTGTCTCGTTTAAAAATTCACCAAAATTCACGTGCTTGCTCGAACCAGATTCTACGTAAAACATAAAATTCTGCATTCCTCAGGGCATCCATGAATATATCAGTGACTCAGCTGCAACCAACAGTCACAGGACAAAAAATCAGGGATTTTTCAGGTGAACTTCAGGCTGTGTTTACATAAAACACAATGGAAACACATTTAGACATTTTAAAATGTGAAATCTATAGTATCTAGAGTCACCATTATTCAAGTATTATAACTTGGAAAAATGTTGGTCAAATTCACTTCAGGTTATTTCAGTTTTTATATAGGAAATATAGAAATTCAACTTTCGTTTTTTTTTTTTTTTACCATTTTTCCCCCGATTTATGGCAATATAACTTTGTACTACAGTACATCTGAGTGTGTCTTTGCATCACTTAATGCATCAGATTATATGGTTAATATTTCATTCCTACACACCTGTTCAATAGACAGTTTTACAAAGGACACGTACAGTATTATCTCTGCTTCTTGCACTGCATCATGCAATTATCATTTGCACTACTGTTTAATAGCAATGATCATTTCTGCACTACTGTAAAACTCTGTATATGTTGAGTTATAGTTAATTTTATTACTATTTTTTTCTCCTCCCTGTTTCTCTTTCTATAGTTTCTTTATTTTTTATTATTCCCTTCCATATTCCTAGGGTGACACCAACAGCCAAAACCAAATTGCTTACATGTTATGTATGTACTTGGCCATTAAAGCTGATTCTGATTTACCACATATCTAGTCTACAAGCAGGATGTGCCAGAAAAAATAAAAAAAAAGATTAAAAATGGACGAGAGCCAAGTTAAAATGTTCCCGTAATATATACAAAAACTCCAAATATCAGGGTTAGTGAGCTTCACACACTTTCGCATCACGCTGGTTGAGTAAACTCCCTTCTTTATTATTCACTAGTTGCTGCTTTAGGGCACAAAAATATACTTGCAGAAATAAAAATTTGTGAGTCCTGATGCTTGTCTTTGCGCAGATCGTAGCTGCAGTTTTATTGAAAGGGAATCCTGAGAAACAATAAGGGAGAAAGTGGGGTGTGAGAAAGGAAAAGCCATGAAGCTGAATAGTGTGCGGATGAAGAGCCCGTGGAGACATTATGTTCTTTATGAAGCCATAAAACAAAAGGCTGCTGCCGTTCCCTTCATCCCGTCATCGCAATGACCTTCATTTGATGACCGGCCCTCTTCACTGCCTCTTTAAAGGCCTCAGTAATGGATGTTTATCCACAGCAGACATATACTAGCCCACATAAGCACATCATCATCCTCAGAACGCCACATCGCACCGGGCAGTAATCGGCTTCAGGCTCCAGGGTTTATGATTGACAGATCTGAATAAATCTTCTCATTTGGATATGCTGTGACAGGAATTAATTACCAGGCAATTGTGTCTAACATATTAATTTAGAGAAGATTATACAATGCATTAGCCCGGCACTTAATAAGCGTGGTTATGTACGCCTGGGTTTGTGTATTGAAATCGCACAGGCGGAAAATTCACTCCAATTTGCCATGCTTGGCTCCCGTTAACACACTGCTCTGTTCCTCCTTCAGCTCTCCTCTCTTCTATTTCTACGTCCTGTTACCATCCACTTCCCCACATCTGAGTGATAAAAGTATGGTGAAACCCTGGGGTCCAAACTACTCTCATATCTGCAGGAATACATTCTGCCCAGGCTTCTGAAAAAAATGGAAATAACCACTTTTTTTTGTGTTTCTCCCCCTACAAAGAGAGCGTACGTTTCCCTCCCTGGAGCCGTTATTATACAGGAAGTCAGACACCATTCAAACTGTTCATCTCCATCATGGTATAGCTTTAGCCCTGAGCAATTAACCAGAATATAAGCAAAATATGGATAAGTGCAGTATAAAATTACAGGAGCAGCAATTAAAGTAGTAAAATGTGTCACAAAATACTATTTTAAATGAAGCATTGTGATCCTACAGACGCCCTGAAATTTAAATCATATTTTCCAGACATAAGGACCCAAAAATATATGTTTCTACAGTGCTAAACTCAAATCTTGCTACACTGTGAAACAGAATATAAGATCAAGACGTAGAACACTGTAAAAAAATTCTTGTAAATTTGATGGTGAAAAACTGTCAAACCATGACGGTAAAAATCTGCAAACTCTAAAACAGTTTCATGCAGTTTTTATAGCACTTTTCAGGAGAAAACTGTATTTCTTACATTTCTTCTCTTGCAAAAATACATTTCCCTTCTGTTGCACTGTTTTTAATGGAAAAATCTCATAATATGTAAAACAATACTGTAATTTTTTGCATTTAATTCTCAAAAAGAATAAATTTTTTCTGTTAAATGTACATATTGTTGTGCTGATAATGGAAACATACTGCAATATTTATAACAAGTAACATGGCAATTTCTGCATTTATTACATGTAAAAAAATACAGTACAGTTAAACTGATGTACTTTTGTGTTAATAACGAACATATGCTGTAATATTTATGGCAGCTTTAGCCAGATTTTTTGCTAAAAATACACTTATTAAAAGTTAAATACACTCACTGTTGTTCTGATAGTGAAAAAATGTTGGAATATTTATAATAGGTCACACAAACTTTATTTTATATGGTGTTTAAAACTCAATTTCCTGTAAAGGATAAAACTTTTTCTAACAGTAAAATATGGAATGAAGCACATTTTAACCATAAAATCCACAGCATCAGTACATTTGTTTATTGTAAATGAAGAATATGTTTTACTGTAATTTTACGGCAGTGTTCTGGGGACCACAGCTGGCAGAATTTTACTGTAAAAATAACTTCTTCTTTTTTTTTTTACAGTGTAGGACAGATTCATTCTTAGACTTAAATTTAGATTTTATTCATGGTTTATTTTTGGTTTTCACCCGCTGTTTAGTTAGGTTCAGGGAATAAAACTACATGTTAGAAGCTTAAAATAATGCCCCGGCTAAATAAAACAATTAACACAACAGTTTTTCTGAGTGAAGACAACTTCCAAAGACATCATGTTCGACCAACAAGCTACATCATGTAAGGGTAAATTAGCTGTTCCTACAATAAAGGGTCTTTTTAATTTCCAGTCTTAACCAGTTGAAACTGTCCAGACATGTTAAGATAAAGGAGGGGACCTGAAATCCTGAACTAAAGCATCCATGGAGACCAGCCTGCTGATACTCCAGCAGGCTGGTCTCCATGGATGCTGACCAAGGAGGAGTCCATTTCTCAAAGACAAACAAAAGCTCATCTGGACAGAGAAGAAAGCTTTTGGTCACAACTTCAGTGGTCAGATGAGGCAGGAATGGAGTTGTTTAGTGAAAGAAATGAAACAAAACAGAAGCTTCCCAACACTACAACATGGTAGTTGGCCGATAATGCTTCAGGAGCATTGTGAGAAGTAAACGGCATCATGAGAAAAGAGGACAACATGAAGATTCTGGAGGGAAACAAACCGTCTGCAGAATAACTTGGCCTTGGGCAGCACTGGAGCTTTCAACAACACTGTAATCTGAAACATTTAATTCATAAAATGCTTAGAAGAAAACCACATTTTGGTGCAGAGCTGAATCCCTTCAAGAATCTGAAAGGAACTAAAGACCACAGTGATGGTGAGGAAGCCTCCAAGACCTGGAGATCATCATGAAAGAGGGGCAGTGGAAACATGCAGAATGCTGGTTTTCAGTTATAAGAGTCATTTCACTGATGAGCTGGCAAAGAAAGGCTTTAGGGGGTATAAATAATGTTGGACATGGCAGTTATTAGTAACAAACAAACAGAAAAAGAATAGAATTAGTTGATCATTAACATATCTGGTCTGTCTTCGATGGATAATCCTGGATTTAACTGTATTTACACAAGTGTATATTTACATTAGACCCGTTTTAGTGCTACTAGACATTTGATGTGAACTGAGCTCCAGAAGAAAAAGAAATTTCTGCACCCTGTCAGCACTGAGTTTATTAGAAAACCTCTGCCGGTGGGTAGTTTGTGGACGGAAAACAGACCCATTCCCAGCCACCTGAACACTATACTTTCAGACCAGCGTTCCTCCAGATCCACTGGAGGTAGATGGAGAGTTTCTAAATCTTACCAGTGTGTAAAATGGAGGTTGGGATTCTTACAGATGTAATATTTCTGTCACTGCACACTGTGGGAGTCTTTAGCATGTCTGGTACGACGTTTAACAATGTTTTTCCTGCCGTCTGAGCTGTTCTCTGTGTTGTCTGAGAAGTGGGAGAACCGTGGAGCTGCTGGTTCTCCGTCAACTACAAAACAACCGACAGACAAACAGAGGTAGAATGGGACGCAGCGCTCACTCTGAGAGATGGTTGCTGCATCACTGAATAGATTAGCTGTTGGGAGGCTGTTGCTATGGTGGTGTACTCTACTGGGATGTGTGTGAGGCTGTGTTTAGTGTGCGTTTGTGTGTTGCCTATTATGGAAGAGAATGTTTGTTGTTTCCCTGAGTATTCATCTGTGTGTGTGTGTGTGTGTGTGTGTGTGTGTGTGTGTGTGTGTGTGTGTGTGTGTGTGTGCATTCTGTGTTTTGGTGGTTGTTGTGTGTGTGTGTGTGTGTGTGTGTGTGTGTGTGTGTGTGTGTGTGTGTGTGTTATTCAGTCTGTCTGTTTGTGTGAGTTTTTCAGTCTGTGTGTGTGTGTCCCTGGTGTGTTGCTGGTATAGCGTGGCGTGTTGCTCTAACAGGCTTGTCCTCCATTAGTGGCTCAGCACTGGGCTTAAAACTGGGAGGGAGGAGAGGAGGGAAGATGAATACACACACACACACACACTTTTTAAATTCTACTTGAATAGAGCATCGGAGCAATCGGACCTCACTGCAGCTTTAGTTAGCTTCTCTGAGTGTTCGTGTTTTTTAAAAATGATTTTAACTCGGCTTAGATGAACAAATCCACCTGAATACAAAATAAACGCACACAAAGAGCACAACAGTGAAAGGTGTTGACTCAAACACAACCATCACACACACATGCATGACCACAGTAATTCAAAAAAGTCCCATACAGAGGATCCTCGCTTTATGACGTCCTCCACCTACAGCGTTTCGTCATTATGTCAGAACTGGTTACATGGAACTAGTTGATGAGTTGAGCGGATGAATACGTCGTCACACGGCGCTATAAGACGGCTTTGTTTCCATTCTCTGGTTTTACGCCACCTTGGATTGTGCTACATTCACTAACTTTTTGTCCTTCATTATGGCTCCCAGCGTAAGTCAGACTCTTCTGATGCTTGGAAGAAAAGGAAAGCCGTCTCCATGGAAGTGAAATTAGATAGAATAAAATGCTGGGAACAGGAAGAAACACCGACCAACATGGGTCAAGTTGTAAAAACAGGTCAACATATTGTAGCGACTCTCTGTGATGAATGAGTGAGACTTTATCTGGTTCTCTGCTGGTTTATTGAACCTTCACACAGGCTACTGTGGACCGTAGCCAATGCCAGAATAACTAGAAAAACCCCATAACTTAGCTCCAGAATTAGTATAGTCCACTGTATATTTGGAATTAAAGCCTGATTCATGGGTCGGCCGATATTCTGTATATTGATATGCACCAATATGGAAACTTTACATTTTTTTAAAGAACATAATGCAGGAAAAGATGCTTATTGTCATTTGCAAATACGGCCATCGCATAGTTTGCCCAAAAAGTATGACTCTGATATATAGTACATATATAATCTGCAGCACATGTAGCATATACAGTACAGATAGAAGCTGAGCAGACGGTGGTGCGGAGTCAAGAGGTGACTTTACATTGAGTTTTGAACTACTTTTTTTACATTGCTGAAAAATTAATAAAGATTGACCCCGTCACTTTCCATTTCAAAGTAATTTTAACATTGCATACATAGTTAAAGTCACATTGCTGCACTGCCGTGTGCTCAGCTTCAGTGCTCTGCCACATGTGCTGCAGACTATATGCTGCCTGTACTGTACAGACGCATACATTTTCAACTTCCAAAAACAATATATGAGCATCTACCAGAAAAACATCGAGAACTGGTATGGCTCTATTAAATATAAATGGAAATATTAGATATATGCTGGTAAAGGTCTAAAGTCCCACGGAGGAATCAGTGTTTCAGATAGTAGTAAACTGATACCAGAGTTGATGTGAAGAACTTCCAGAGTCAGCTTCTCCTGTGGTCTGGTGTTGTGGGTTTTATCTCTGAACTCAACTACGGATGTTAAATAAGTTGGATGCTGAGATTGCAGCGCTGAATAAGTGACGACATCACCACCTTTTCTTATGACCCACAGCGGTGCGCTATCTGTCTGCAGCAGTGAATCGAATGGCAGCAAGGTGGACTGTTGGAAGGTTTTTTTCTGTTTTCAAAGTAGATTTGAATTCTGTGAGATGATACATGTTGTGAATTGGTGGTACATCAATAAAATTTAACTGAAAAATGAAATTGAAAACCAAATTTGTAAACAGAGTTCGGAAGTGTTTGGTGTTTGTACTGTGCTTTAATGATTACTTTGCCAAAGCTGAAGAGGAGCAATGGAGCTGGAGGACTCTACAGTAATCGTGCTCAGCTCCATTTACATGAACACACAATCATTTAACCTGTTTATTTATTACTAAAATACTCATTAGTTCAACACAGTTCAGCTTTACAGTTGTACAAATGTGACTAGAACCTGTGTTTGCGATCTTTTATCTTGCTAAATCTTCTGTGAAGTCTAAATCTTCCTGTAACTTGTGGTTTCCCTCTTTGTGCCATAAAATAAGCACAAACTAATTTTGTGCACAGAGTCGAGCATGCAGCAGGTCTGCAGTGGCACATACTGGGGTGACGGCGTTATAGAAGGGGATTTTATGGTTTACGTAAAGAATGGAAGGAGGATTATGAGAGGAAAGAAGGGAAGCATTATAAATACAGTCATGCTTATGGATTTTACTGCGCTTAATGCATGAATGCTTTTCTACTGTGTTCCTTTGTGGCTAAACAAACTGGTAGCACAACTCTAATGTGATTCTGTCTGAATTTAAAAAGCGCTATAAATACATTTAGAGTTGCAGCCTCAGTTTGTGTCACGTCAACAAAAGATTGAAGCTTCTTATGACTGCTATCCATAAATACACTGATTATTTCTGCCCATATTCTAGCACATTTATTGACATTTGTGTCTGTTAATGATTGTATAGCGAAGGGGCAAAGCTACAAATCTAAGTTTGAACAGGTGTTTTTTTGTGTTTTTTTCATGCTAGTTGTGGCTTTCCATCGGAATCCTTTGCAACTGTTGTGATGCAAACTGTGTAGAGCACAACAAAGCACAACTTTTCAAAATTCTAGATGAAGAATCTGATTCTCAAAAATAGGTTTGCACTATTCTTCTTTGGCACACAGCTCTAAACTATCAACTTATGATTTGACAGCTAAAAAGAATCAGTACTTACATATTCAGGAAACATGCAGCAGAAATATCGTCCTTCTGGAACTCCGTTTCTGTCCACTTGATGAATATACATCTAATCTTTGCAGTGCTTCTAGCTCTGGTTTGGTCTCCACCAGGTTCTGTTGGACATATCACCAAGGTCCAACTGCAGGAGAAGAAAAAAAGTGGTTTTATTGCAACTAAATAACTTACAATCTAATATATTATGGATACAAGCTCACAGTCGCTGCTGTTACTGTTCACAATAGATATAGATCTGTCCGTCCATCCATCCATCCATCCACCCATCCATCACTGTCCACAGTCATTTGATTCTCTGTGCAAGATTTTATTTATTTATTTATTAATTTAAACAAAGAGATTAAGCACAAAGTTTTTAATAAGATTCCATATTTTCTTGTTTTTCTATATTCTTTTTTAACTCTTCTAGGTTTTGTCTGCCATTGGCTTCACTAAACTCGTCCAGTTTCAGGTCAGCGGTTGGGAAGAATGGTTTTAAAATAGAGTTTTAAATCTGCTGTAGAGGCTGCTGTGTGGCTGTAAGCTCACACTTCCAATGTCAAGAGCTCCAAACACTGGAAAACAACGACGTAAATGCTCAAAGCTTTTTAAAATGGATGCGGATGGAACACATTAGAAGTCAAGTGGGGATGAAGCCTGCTGCCCTTCTGCGTTGGCTCCTATTGGCAGACTGACTTTATTGTCTTCAACCGCCAAGGCTGCTCAGTTGACATATCATTTGCAACGGATGAAATCTTTAACAAAAAATGACCTTGTGCTGAGCACAGGCATGTGTTATGCATGTGCACATTATGTATGGATACCAAATTGTGTGTAAATTACTCTTATCAAGGTCTGTTGATCAGTTCATCACTTTTGGCAAGCCTTTGTTTTGCTAGTGTTAAAATAACCGTTCCCTCCAGGCTTTTATTTTGAAGGCATAGTTTTAATGTTATGAGCTTTTATTTTGTCTCCATTCTAGCGGCACAGGAAGTGTTTATCTAAGAAGCAGTTTCTTGACATGACGAAGACGCTGCTGAAAAGTCTGAAAATTAACGTAAAGATGAAAGAAAACGGTTCCATGCTGTTGCTGTCTAGCAAAGGATGTGTCTAAACTTAGAAGCAGCTGGAATGGAGACAAGCTCTTACGGTGAAGAAATGAGTGAAGGAGAGAAAGGTGTTCAAATTTGTGTTCAAAATAAGGCTGAGAGCTGAACGTAAATAAAGGCTTTGTGAAACACCAGGAGCTTCACCATTGTCTGGCTGGGGTTTGCTACATGCGTGACCTAAATATGTAGCGGGACTCAGAAACAGCCCACAGTTTAATCATTTGTTCCTTGTATGATTTCCAACTGATAAATCACAGTCAATTTGTAGTAGGATCGCAATCATGTGATCGTCAGCAGGTAACTGACACAGTGTTCACGTCATGGTTACCGTGATGCCGTGCTGGCTGCTATATCTCCCAATGGGAAATCTTTAACAAAGCTGTGGATCCAGACTATAAACCGCATCACTGTGGAAATTTAATGAGGTAGTCCTTGTGTCATTTCTGACTTCCCCTGGAAATTTCATCCAAATCCATTAGTCCGTTTTTGAGTAATGTTTCACATAGACAGACAGACAGACAGACAGTCGGATTCACAGACAAACGTACACCGATCGTCACATAACTCTGCCGTTCCTTGGCGGAGTAATAAATGTGGATTTAACACAGAGTAATTCTCCAGGAAACCAATCACGACAAAAAAGGGTGTTTTTTTTTTCTTTTGCTTCCTGCTCGTGTTATTCAGCGGGTCGGCAGCTTTTGGGGCTTCAAACATCTTTCTGACAGAATTACTTGGAAGTAGAAGGAGTTGTCTGATAATGTGGTGAAATTGGGCTTTCTGGGCAGCAACATCACCAGGTTTGTGTTCAGGCTGTTAGCTGTGGAGGACTGTGGAGAAAATGTGAAATAATGTGTTATGCTGCGTTGTAAAACTGTGTCATTTTCTGATCTTCCACCTGTTGAAAGAAGTGGAGATCCTGATATGTTTTTCTGCCTCTGTGTGTAGCAGACTATTTACTGGAAACAGATGCCTACAGTTTTATGATAATTTACATGCAGTCAGAGGACCAAAACAATGAGTTTGAGCCTAAAACTGTGTTATTTAATACTGTGATTTGCAGTTTTACTTTTAGAGATTTTATAAGATTTTAAGCATAAAGTTTTAATCAGTTTCCATTTTAAAAGGTGATTTAAACAAATATTTTCAAAACGTTTCACATCATTATATTGTCTGTACAAGTTTTTTTTTAAATAGAAAGAGCATAAGCATTACGTTTTCAATCAGAATGTGTGTTTTTGCATATTAAAAAGTTATTTAAATAGTTTTTTCCAAACATTTTAAATCATTCAACTCTCTGTACAAGATTTTTTTTAAACAAAGAGTTAAAGCATAAAGTTTTCAATCAGACTCTATGTTTCCATGCATTAAAAAGTTATGTTTCCCCACATTTTAGAACAGTTTCTTAATTTTTTTCTTTGGAAAGACATGGTTAAAACAACCTATTGATGTAGAAAATTTTCAGAATAAGAGATGCAATTGATGGAGGAGGAAGTGAAGAAAGAAAAAGTACTAAATCTGCTTTACAACAGTAAGAGAAAGTCTAAATGTCACTGTATGATGCTGTATTTTAAACTATGTGTGTATTATTGTTCGGATTTGTGAGTCTAGTCGTGCACATAAAGAGGACCGCAGCCTCCAGCAGGAACACCAACAGGCCGACCAACTGTTGGATCAGATGTTAAACACACTGACAGAGAAAGGTAGAAGCTGCTGGTGATGTTAAACTGGTGTCTCGACTCGTCACTGAAATGTTTCAGCATCATTAACCCTCCTGTTGTCCTCATCTATGGCCACCAAAAAATATTGTTTCCTTGTCTGAAAAAAAAAATAAAATCATAAAATCAGCAAAAAAATTCCACAAATTTCTGAAAATTTGCAAAACCTTCAGGAAGAAAATTCCAATAATTTTTTAAAAAAATTCTCCAAATTTGGCGAGAACATTCTTGTAAATATTTCCAAAATTGAGTAAAAATCTTTCAAAAAAATCCTAAAAATATCTAAAGTGATTACATATATATCAGTAAAACTTCTAATATTTTCTTTAAGAACATCCATATAAAAATCTACCAAAATCCAGCGAAATTTGCTGGATTTGCGTTGATTTTTTTGTGAATGTTCTTAAGAAACATTTTTAACATTTCTTTTTGTTTCCACCAAAAACGTTCAAAACCTTCACTCTAAGTCAGCTGGGATAGACTCCAGCCTCCTAATGAGGATTAAGCAGTGCATAGATAATGGATGGATGGATCAAATAACCATAAACAGACTTCTATGACCACATTAAGGAATCGTCTTTCTTGTTCTTTAGTAGACATTTGCTATAATAAAAATGAAAGAAGGAAACAAAGAGAAGACATAAATGAAAAATGAGGTGTAAATGTGTGGTATTTTTATACATGCTGCATAAGAAAAAGTGTCAAAAGTCAACAAACTTGCAAAATATTCACATCAAGAAGTGTGATGTGAAGAAAAAACCTAAAACATTTTTTTAACAACATTTTTTGTTTTCTATTCATGAGAAAACTCTCACATTTCTACTTTTCTGTGATTAATCTGCAAGAGCACTCTCTCTGATAGGAGATATTTTACTCTCACTTAAGGGTTCCTGGATTCACAGGATTTAAAAGAGTTTGATGACATGCAGACTCCACTGGTGGAAACAAAGATTTGGTTAGAAAAGAAACACATCTGTTGTATGGAAGTATTTGGACTAAATCCAGGCGCTGTGTCTGGAGTGGTTTGCAGTTGCTGCTAATTAGTTTAAATATTTAAATCAGCAGCACTGAGCTCAGATCTGAAGCCATCCAGAGCAAAGAGAACAAAAACAGAACTATTCTGGACGTCTTCACCAGGGTTACACCAAACGGAACGATTCCAAATGGATTTTTTTTGTTGTTTAAAGGTAATTTTTAAGTTTCAATGCAGACACACTCCTCAACAAAAACACCTCGGTCCTTCTACAATCATCAGTTATTAACAAATAGAGTTTGTGAAGGGAAACAAATCTAATTCTTTGTCCGTATTGTAATACATACTGCAGAAACACAAAATGACATTATGTTAGGTTTTCCTACTTCTGATGCAGCAAACGTTTAATTCACCTGACTGATCAGGTGTTACCCGGTACATCCAATATAACATGAAAGAATAATTCCAATATGTCAGCTTTAACCTCGTAAGACTCAATAAATAAATAAATGGAAAAAAAATACATATATATCCTCAAATATGGAAAAAATTAGCCAAAAAAAGAAATTTTTTTATATATATATATATATATATATATATATATATATATATATATATATATATATATATATATATATATATATATAAAAGAAAATAAAAAAATAAAACTGATGTATTTTTGCAAAAGTGGGTTTTACAGGGTTAAAACTGTTCTATCCAGTCTCTTTCTCTTTGGTGGTCAAAGTTTAGTTAGTTTCTTGTTGTTCTTGAAGTTGTTTTGGCAGTTATCTGCTTCTGTTTCCAGCTTTTCCTGCTCTCTGTACTGCAGCGTTACATAATGTGGTCTGACAGAATTATACAGCCGAGTTTGTTGTACCAAAGCAGTTAGGAAAACAAGCCTAATTTGCATTTTTTTGAAAAACTTTTTTTGCAACCTTTCACAAGTTTGCTTCAAATTTGTCTTTATATGGAATTCTATGGAAACATGGCTGGTGTTATGTAACTTTGCTTTGTGGCAGAAGACAGAAAACTTGCCAAAGATGGATGGATGAGGATGGAGAAGAGGAAGATCCTGGGAGACACACTTCAAGAGAACGACAGAGAGAGAAAGAGACAAATAGAAAAGGAGGAGGAAAAGAATTTGACCCTTTTCTCCTCCAAACCACCACCAACACACACACACACACACACACACACACACACACACACACACACACACACACACACACACACACACACACACACACACACACACACACACACACACACACACACACACACACACACTTCCTAAAGGTTAATGTGATGCTAATGTGGCCTATATTGAGAGGGTGATCATTATTTTCAGACCTTTACTGCACATCTCACCTGTGTATAAAAACTGTTTGCAGAGGTTGGAGGCACCCCGACTGAAAGTAGCAGCGTCACAATGCGGAAACATCCCAAAGCAAAGGAAGCTCAGAGCATCAAAAAAATTAAGTATCAGAGTAAAAGTCACTTTGAAGAATAATCAGACTGTTCAGTTACTCATCTAACTTCTACACTGTGAACAAAAAAGAAAAGAAAAACCTGAAAATTTGGCAGGAAGGATGCCAGAAAAAAACACACTACAAAAACGGTGATATGCTGTAATGTAGGTATTGTATGTTATGTAAAAACTGGGAAAATAAAGGCAAATAAATGCAACATTTAACTGATTTAAGCATAGTAAAAATAGTGTATTTCGATGCAGACATTATGGACAGTTTTGTCTTCTTTCTTTCTGTGTTTTTTACAGTTAACATATAATTCAATGTTTTTTTCTGCGATGTTATGACACGATATTATCTGTAAATGTAAAAAAAAGCAAAATCTGTAAATTAACAATAAAATAAAATTTTTTACCATTTTAAAAATCCTTAATATGCATATTTTTTCTTATAAATAACAGCAAATAACTGAAATATTATTGATTATTGATTTATAGATGGTTAAAAATGTAAATGTAAAAATGTAATGTTATGGCAAAATGTGTGTGTAATGTTATTTGTTTTATCTGAACATGTGGAGCGAGAGAGAGCTGGGAACGGTGGCTAATTCTGGAGCTAAGTTATGGTGTTTTTCTAGTTATTCTGGCGTTGGCTACGGCCCACAGTAGCCTGTATGAAGGTTCAATAAACCAGTAGAGAACCAGATAAAGTCTCACTCATTCATCACAGAGGGTCGCTACAATATGTTGACCTGTTTTTACAACTTGACCCATGTTGGTCGGTGTTTCTTCCTGTTCCCAGCATTTTATTCTATCTAATTTCACTTCCATGGAGACGGCTTTCCTTTTCTTCCAAGCATCAGAAGAGTCTGACTTACGCTGGGAGCCATAATGAAGGACAAAAAGTTAGTGAATGTAGCACAATCCAAGGTGGAGTACAACCAGAGAATGGAAACAAAGCCGTCTTATAGTGCCGTGTGACGACGTATTCATCCGAAACGCCGTAGGTGGAGGACGTCGTAAACCCAGGACCCCCTGTACGTACATTTAACTGTGAAAACTGGTATTCTTTTTGAGAAATAAATGCAAAAATAACAGTATTTATACTATACATATTACAGCATTTTTCCATTAAATGATGTGCAAGAGTAGAGAAAGATGTAAAAAAATACAGCTATCTCCTGATGAACTTGTTTACGGTGATTTGGTGTTACATAAACTGGATCAAACTGTTTTAGAGTTTTCAGATTTTTACCGTCATGGTTTACGAGTCACACAGCTGCAGCACGATGCACGTGGATGACATGTCTGAGCATGCTCAGTGGCGTCTTCCTGACACGGAGCTGCTGTCCAGATAATAAATGTGAAATCAGAGTTATTTCAGAGCAGACATGTTGATCAGAGTGAAGGATCGTGTTGCAGCGGCAGGGTTTCCTTCACATGTTTTAATAAGCAGATCTGTTAAAGGTCAGAATACTTCACTGGATGCAAATTGATTCTGCAAAAGAGTTCTAAATGAAAACTGGTATTATTCAGCACGGTTCGCTCGTTTTCCCTCCCTGTCTGCGACACTCAGCCCCAAAGCTCACTGCTTCGTGCTGGAAATGTGTCACAAATGTAATTTAATTTTTAAAGCAGGGTTATCAGCGCATATCAGCCAATAGGGACCTCCACCACCTTCAGTAGGCTCAGTGGTCCGTTATCACCCAGTTTAATGGGGGGCTGATAACCAAGTGCACATCTGGAGGTTGGAAGGTGTTCAACGTGCCTCCATGCTGGTGGATTGTTCTTCCTATTAACCGGTGTTCTACATTACCTTTACCCTTAGTGTCATGTTTTTGTCGCGTTGCGTTTCCTTTTCATCTCGCTTGTGCTTTTTGTCTATTTGTTTCTCGCTTTTGTCATTTTTTGTCTTGTTTTTGTCATTTATCCATTTTTTTGTCACTTTCTAACTTTTTTGTCTCTTTTTTTGTTTCGTTTCGTGTCATTTGTCTCATTTCTGGCCTTTATTTCTCCCTTTTGTCGTTTTGTGTCTCATTTTTGTCATTTTGCCTCTCATTTTTGTAATATTTTGTCTTGTTTTTGTCTTATTTTTCTCTTTTTTTGTCATTTTGATCATACAGTAAAATCCTATATGGTTCATTTCCAGATAGCTGGGACTAAATGTTGTGTTCCTTTGTAGACACTCTGATCTGTAAGTTGTAATGTGGAAATGATAAACTGAGGCTGAATGTTGCTGAAATTGAATTTATTTTTCTTAGGAAACCTCAAGTTGATCATATTGTTTTGTAAAAAGATAATTCTTTAAATGTAAACATTTTCAGAATTGACTTTTTTGCACTAAAACAAAGAGCTGGAGTTGTGGTTATTTATAGGTTATTATTGTGTGATATTACTGGTCCAGTCCACTTGAGATCAAACTGGGCTGAATGTTGAACCTGGACTAAAAGGAGTTGGACACCCCTGCTGTAAACCATCCTTTGAGTGCACGGCTCCATAATAAAGCTAAACTATTCTAAAGCTAAGATCTTATTAAGGCAAGGCGACTATCATGACTTAGTTAAGATTCAATAATGGTTTTTAAAAAGCCAACAATAATTAGCACTTTAACACATAATAGAAACCCGCTGTGCTGCACATTTCTTTCTCTTTACATGAGCAGCACTCTGCATTGAAACTTATTATTGATTCTCAGCCTCCTACAGAATATAAACCAACCCAGAGCTCTCCTCCTTCCATCTCCCATCTCTGTATAAATATGTTTTTTTTTTACCCATCTTAATAGCTCATGTTTGAAAGGAAACCTTTTCCCTGTGTCATATTCTGGGAGGTATTGATTTATCCCGGCTCTAATTGCTCCACAACTGCCAGCTGCTTCAGCGCTTGAGTTTTGCTCTGGAAGATAAAAAAGACGGCGGCTCTTGATCTGGCTTCTCTGCCCCGTGTTTGTGGATCTGTTGACATTTCAGTCTTTAAACACAGTTATTAGCACAACTTTAACTCTTCACACTAATTCCACGTCTCCCATCGGTTTTGTCTGCTTTCTGGCAGGTTATGTATTTATTATTATGTGTTTTTCTTTTGCTGAAATTTCTCTTCACAGTGAATCCTTCAGCCTGAGAGCAGGAGATCAGTCATGACAGCTTAATCACATCTGCTGGTAACGAGTGCAGCGCCGTCTCAAGGCAACATCGCCCGTGGCTCGCATCAGCTGTGCATCATTTGTCTGTTCTCTGATTCTCATTTGAATTTGAAAACGTGAAATTGCTGCTGTCTGATCACTTTAACAAATAAAGCAAACCAGGGCCTTCCAAAAGAGAAGAATTCTAAACCATGCAAGGAAAAAACTCTTTAATACGAACATCTGCTGCAGTCTGCTGTAGGAATCATTTAGAGGTTGAGGTTAAAAAGCTCATCTGATTGAGGTGTTCCCTTCCTCTTTTTCCATCTTTGGAGAAACCAAATCCCTAAATCTAAGACGTTAGATTATGATAAGATATTAGATAATGCTGCCTTTTTCTTCCCGTCCACTATTTGCATGCAACCATTTTTAAAAAACCCCTTCGCTATGTGCTGTAAAGTTTGCAGAGGATTTGGACTGTGCAATCAAGCCTGTTTGGTTCTTGTGGTGAATTTGCCATGTTCTACCAAACAATCCCTTTCTAGTACTATTTTGCTGAGATATCCTTCACGTTTTGTCATCTTTGGAGCAACCAAACCACCAAATCCATGAAAGAACGTCAGAGAAAATTTACATTTAACCCTCTGAACTACAAAAACCCAACACTGGGTTTGAAAGAAAGATGACATTATTACCACAACTAGAAACTGTAAAAACAGAAGAATTGTCAGATTTGTAACTTTTCTGTGGTCCTTGAACTAATCACGTGTGGCTCTGTCAGTACATTTGGACCAAATCTAACCTTGAAATCGCTGTCGTCTACATGTACAAAAAAAACATTAGTTTTTTTACTTTTAATAAAAATGTATGCAAGATATATCCCATGGACTTCAAAAGTTCCTCAGTTAATAGATTGACCTCTCTGTTATGCCAACATGTAGTAGAGTAATGGAGACATTAGCAAAGGCTGAAGTCACATCGCTGTGTGTGTTGTGTAATCTAAGCTTCTATGTTATATTGGCAGCTGTGCATGTTAGTGCATGTTAGTGCATGTGAGCTGCATATATGGTTCCATATAAACAGAGATGTGATAGCCAGCATTGTAAAGCAAAAGTGCACGTCACAGAGTTAAGCTGGCACATTCTAAAAACAAATGATTTTAAAAACAAGGTATTTTTTTGAGGTAATCCATGTGCACTTATGTAAAGAAAATTCTTCAGTGGAATACGGTTTGCTCAAAAGAACACTCAGCGTCGTCTCTCAAGTCAGAAACAACCTGAACAGAACACAGTCTGAGCAAGTGACTGATAATATGTGGAAACACTTTAGCTTTTCTACAGACACATGAACAAGTCGCAGCAGTATTATCAGTTTCTGAGCAGCCGGTTTCAACCGACTGCTTGCAAAACCAACTTGTTATATTTTCATGGTCAAAGTTAATCATGGAAATTTACTGAGAACATTGGGTGATATGAGTTCACAGTCACACAGTTACACAGTAGTTTGAAATCATAAAGAGCATTTAATCATAACATTATTATAATTTTATAACAACTTATTCCATTTAACTTCAGTTTGAGTCATGACTGCAGTGTTGCAGCTCTCCCCTGCTTCTCCTTTTCCACCTCATTCTACATGTCGATTCAAAGTTACTATATCAAGTTTGTTTTTTTCTAGTTAATGACGACCATTTTTTTCTTAAAGCCTGGGAGCTCTTGGGGTAAAGGCTGTTCACGTGCATCCCAGGTTTTTCTTTATTCAAATGATCAAAGAAACTTTTTCTTTCTCTTCGCATTTTGTGGGATTCGAACATCAGAATTAGAGTGTTTAAGTTCTGTCTGCTTTCAGTCACAGTTGTTCTGTTTCCATAGAGGCACAGGACTTTATGTTGCAGTGAAAAATGAACCAACGAGGAAGAAAAGTGTGGCAGAGCAAAAACATTCAGAAACTGCTTAGAGTTGAGAGGGTTAAAATGATTTTTTAAAAGGAGGCATTCTTCCAGTATAATACTTGCAGATTTTCTAGTTTGTATCTAGAGTGTTTTCCATGCTTCATTCATCTCCATCTTTGTAATACCACAGTTTAACTTCTTTGTGGAGGAAAACCATTAAATCACGGTTCACCAGTGCAGATCTTTATTTAGCTTCAGAATATTTCTAATTACCTTGTCTGAGATGAACTCGGTTGCTTGTTGCTTCCTCATTTGCTTAATATTATAATCTCTCTTCTGTGTTTTGTGGGCATCTAATTGAATTGCTTTGATGTGTTTATGTATTTTTTCAGATGGGAGAGGGGGAAGAGACCAGCCATTATTACTGCACTGTTTTACCGTGGGATAGGACGCTAATTGCTAACTAACAGCCGTTTAGTGTTGGACTCTAATTGTGAAGCACAGTGGAGCTAACATGGGAACAGAAAACTAGGTTAAATCTTGGCATAAATTGACTGAAGATAAATATGAGTCAGAAAATGCACACTGGGTGGTGGAAGTGAATTCAAATACCTGAAATAACTAGACAGCAGTTACAGGAAGTGAAGAAAAACGTCTCTGCGGACATTAAAAGACTGAAGAAAGCAGCTGAAAAGAGCAAATCTCATCAAAGAACTGAAGAAGAGGACGATACAGGATTTAATATAAGCCTCGTTTCAGCAGCTCAGATAATAAGTTTACAACTAGGTTATACAGAAGAGCTGCAATATTTAAGAATCAAGTCAAGTAATTATACAAACATAGTATCTCTGCTCAGCTGCAGAAAATCTAATCTCTCTCTTCAGAGCAACATATGAGCAGTTCTGTTGTGCAAAGTTGGTGCAATAGGAGCAATATATTATTTAGTTATTTCCATATAAAAGGTGTAGATGTGATATCAGAGCTTTCAGATATGAGCAAGGTGTCCTTTGTTGTGCTGATTCTGTGTTAAATGTCAAGAAGGTGGGTCTGAATAAGGGAGGATAATGAATGATAACCCTCAGTCATGAAATGGTTTATAGACTTAAAAGTGCATACGACTAATACAGTTATCAGTATTTCCAGTGATGTCAAAGTCACACGAGGATCTCTGTACATAATTAAAACAACTTTGTGTTTTGCTTCATCTTATGCAAACATTTGCACCTCATCATTGTGCTCAACGTTCAATTATCTTCACCTTTGACTTGGATTGTCATTGACCTCTCAATGCATAATCAATGACAACGGCCTGAATATCATCTGACCTGATCTCTGAAGCAACACCAGGACTGAGTGTCAGCAGTCCTCAGGGTGGAGGTCTGAACTGCAGCACGTCTCATGGGAGCGAATGGTTTGAACTTTGCTGCAAATGCGAGCCACGGTCAAAAAATAAACTCAGTGCAGGAGGTCCTCAGTTTACGACGTCCTCGACTTATGTCGTTTCACCGATGCGATGGAACTGATTACGGGTTGGTTCTCGGTTTAACGCACGGCGCTTCGTCGTTACGTCTGACCTGGTTCAGCGGAACTAGCTGGCGAGCGGAGCGGATGAATACTGTATGTACAATAGTCACGCGGTGCTGTTAGATGGCTTTGTTTACATTTGCCACCACATTGGATCATGCTACATTCGCTAACTTCATTATGGCTCCCAAGCCTAAGTCAGACTTACAGTTTACATTGTGGCCAGTATTTTCCTACAGAGTGGTGTTTCAGTGTGAGCTAATGACTGTTTGTCGCTACTGTAGTTGTATAAATATGTAAACTGATCAATATCATGATGCAAGTAATGGCTTTGTTTACATTTTCACCGGAGTTCCAACTTACAGCAAAAATCAATTTTCGCCACACTGTAGGAACTTAAGTCAAGGACCCCGTGTATCTAGATTCACTGCTAACAGAAAGGATGGTGTCAACAAATGAAGCTGAGAGAGAGGTTAAAGAGGGTTTATACGGTAGAAAAGTCAAAGTCAGACAACTCCAAAGTTTAGATAAATTTCTCACTTGATCCTGACACAGAATTGGACTGGACTTCATTACGACAAATGTGCCAAACACTGACATGCAATGAGCACATTCTGGGTTAAAGCGGCATGTCTGCTCCTTTCCAGTTGAATTAGGATCTCCTTCAAAGATAAAGCACTTCATCCTGCACATACTAATCAAGATACTATCGAGTAATGTCTGAGATTTGTACTTCCTGCCCAGGAATAATTCATTTTTATGAAAGTAAATTACTACCAACAGGTATGAATGTCTCTATTAACCCTCTAAAACCTAACAGGGAGTTTGTAAGGCATGTTATCTTGAAGAAAAAATGCCAAATTATCCCATTTAACAGAGAAAAAATATACATTTCCTGAAAACCCTTGAACTACTCATCTGTGATGTGATGTTCCTTTAGAAATCTTTACCAAATCGAAAGCTAAAATTGTCATATTTCATCAAAAATCACTTTATTCTGCACGTCTCTTTTACAACTTCACCGAAACGGAACTGTTTGCTCAAAACAGATTTGGTTAAAAAAAAATTCTGCAATTTTCTGCACAAGTCATGACTAACTGAGCTGCAGCCAACGGTCACATGACAGAAACATCAGGGACTGTTTGGCTAAACTGGGATGAACTGCAGGCAGTGCTTCCACAGAACAGAGATCAGAAGCATGGAAGCAAACTGAATGTAAGCAGTAAAATATAAACAGTATATTTAGGCAGGATAGGTTCAGGTTCTGGTAACTTCCTGTGAGAAATTGTTGTACTTTTTCTGTTTTTCTTATTTAGGGTGTTCTCTCTGTTTTCAATCATGATTATGCTGTTTCCACAGAGGCGCTAGATTTTATATTGCAGAGAAAAAATGACCCCACAGTGTGAAAAACTAGTGACAGAAACCAAAAACTGCCAGAAACTGCTTCAGGTTCAATTAATACTACACAGTAAAGTACAACGTTTAGTGAGAGAAGGAACTAAATCAGTGGAAATCTATTCGGCGTGGGAGTAAATTTGTCCAACACATACAGTGATTAATAAAACAGGGATCTACTAAACCAGGGGTGTCAAACATGTGGCCCGCGGGCCAAAACCGGCCCTCCAGAGGGTCCAACTTAAAAAAACTGTGAACTTAGACATTAACTGCAGATTGTAAATTAGTGAAACTATAAATTTAAAATAATTTCTAGACCATGACCAGTTGATTTGATAATAAAATAAAATACTAACTTGCTCATTGTTGTTTTGTGTCTTTTTGTAATATTTTGTCTTGTATTTGTTGTTTTTTTGTCTTTTTCTGTCTGATTCTTGTTGCTTGTCTCTTGTTTTTGTTATTTTGTGTTTCCTTTTTGTCTTGTTTTGCACTATTTTTTGTCATTTTGTTCCTCACTTTTGTCACTTTGTCTCATTTTTGTAATATTTTGTCTTGTTTTTGTTGATTTTTGTCTGAATTTTGTTGCTTGTCTCATGTTTTTGTCATTTTGTTTCTCATTTTAGTAATATTTTGTCTGTTTTGTTGTTTTTTGTGGTTATTAATGAGTTTTTATGCTGTGATTTTACTGGTCTGGCCCACTTGAGCTCAAACTGGGCGGAATATGGCCCCTGAACTGAGAGTTTGACGCCATTGCACTAAACACGTGTTTATTTATACCTGTAAACCTACACACACACTCTTTGGTAAGTGCAGCTTATTTGGCTGCTTGTGTCTCGAGGACCCCAGGCCTGCAGTGATGATAACAATAATCCTCCAGATGGGTAAATCTGGATGGTGGAGGTTCAGCTGCTGACCTTCAGGACAGCCTCCATCCTCCTCAGATGCAAAGAAACGGGACACAGCTGCAGACAATCTGTGCAAACCTCATTATGATCTCACTCCTTCTCCTTGAAGCTTTGTTTAGCGGGTAGAAAGGGGACTTCCCTGTGTTTCTGTCCCTGGAGCTTCCCGCTGCAATGCTAATTCGGTGTTGACACGCTAGCTGAGGAATGCAACCCTGTCTTCTGTAGCAACTCCAAAGCTGAGCAACTTTAGGCTGTTTAGTCTTTGTTCTTTCTGAATACATTCACAGAGCCTCTCATTTTGGAATAAAAAACAACTCCTTTTTTGGTATCCTCCCCACCTAACTTCTCCAGACATTAGAATTCTGTGCGGTTGCCACCTTGGCCTCAGCGAGCTGGCAGCGGTGCAGCCGTGTTTGGAGTTTTCACCAGGCTGAAGTATCATTAGCTCTGACATTATCAGCTGCCACCGCACAGCCTCTGAACTAGAAAGACTGCTGGGGTTCAAAGACTCTGCTCCATAAACAGATCTTTGAGAAGGCTGGTGCTGGGAGAGTTGGAGAGAATATTTGAGAGACATTAGGTGAAGGTGAAAAAGGGCGAAGCTGCAATAAAATAAAGAAAGAAAGAAAGAAATCCCAGTGGCGGTAGTAGAGGGAGTGGTTGTGTTTTGTGTCTCACAGTAGGGAGGTTAAATTGGGAAACGCACATTTGATTTACATTTTTAATATTCATTAAAGCCAGAATAATAAGATTGTGATCATGAGCTGTTCTTTTTGATGTTGTTCTTGATTGCTAGAAAGCTTGTTAATTAGATTTGAAACACAGCAACATGGAGACAAAGATGTGTCCTGAGAATCCATTTATTTTGTCTTATACATGCAGCCCATATGTCAAAAAAACTGTCTTTCCCTGAACCCACTGGCTTGTCAGACAGAATTCTACAACTGCACCATTCCTTAGCTAAGAGTTTGTCTTTGTTTCATTGCTATATCTGCACTAAGGGCCAATGCCAACATCTAAAGGCTCTGCATCTCTATCGCTGTATTGGGTGAACAAAGATCAAACTGATTTCATTCGTCTAATCTTTCTCCATCTATGGCGGCTAACAAACAAACATATTTCACAAAATGTCAAAAAATGTTCCTAGACATCGGGCAGAACATTCAGCCTGCCTGCTCGGTGGTGAGGCGGCTTGTACGAGCCTGCATGAAGCCACAGCGGCGGCGAGAAGAAAGTGGGATTAACAAAGCTGATTTAAAAGGATTAGAGGGTCCGACAGAAAATAGAGGACCACAGGACACCTCCTGATCCACATGGGAACGTGCACATACGTACGCACACGTACACATGTCAAGTATCCCCTAATCTTTCTCAAGTGCACTGTCACAGATTGTTTGCTCATATAATCATTGCAGTGAAATCCATACAAGCCAGTGCAGTTGACAGATATGAAGGCAGAGGAGGACGGGGACAGCAGACATGGGGAGAATGGAAGAGATCACCAAGGAAAACAAAAAAGAAAATCAGTGTGACTCGAAACAGAGGAATAATATTCCAGGCAGAACAAGAGGCGCCAACGTGGCTCCGACTGAGAGTCAAGATGCTCTCTGTGGAAACGCTGCAGAACCTTTTTCTAGTGCAGAGATCAATATTCACCTTTGGTTTGGGAATGTTTTGCTTTTTTCTCGGCCCTTTAGTTGTAATTGTTGTTCTAGCAGCAGATGGATGGATTCACATCAGACATATTCTAAAAGTTAACGTGCAGTTTTACGTTCAGCTTCAATTTAGGTTTCTTGGTTATTGTTCCTCCTCCTAAATGTTGTTGGGGAAACTCATATGACCTACAGTTTCATTTAATGTCTTCTGAAAAATCTTTACCTGAGTCAATACTCCCAACGTGTTCATTTTAGGTTATTTTCTAACTATTAATAAATAATAATAATAATAAATTTTATTTATAAAGCGCTTTTCCAAAAGCTCAAAGACGCTGTACATAAAATACAATAAGATAGAACAAAACAGATAATTAAAATCAGTAGATAGTAAACAAGTTCAAGTTCAACTATTGGTCAGCTACTGAGAACAGGGTAAAGGTTTTCTACTGTTGTGTCATCTTCATCATAGAGCCTGACAGTTCTGTTCATCCTTTAATACCTCGATGGCAGAACTGTGACACGTCTATCTGATCATGCTGTTGGACTCCAGATGAGCCTGAAGCTAAACCAGAACCCAGACAACAGTTTAGGGAAGTGAGTTCATCATCACACTTTGGGTACCAAACTCAGTTCTCTCAAGGCCTCTCCACACTGTGTGATTTTAACAATCCTATAAGTTCACAGTTTGCTCCACTGTACCACATGAATCTAATAATCTTTGGGCACGATGTGAAGTTTGCTCTGTGCAGATGCACGATGAAAACGCAGCTCAATCTCAACCTACGATGGACGTGAGTCAACCTGAATGAAGAATAAAACGTCATCAGCGTGCACCGTCCATCCATGAAAAATAAACAACCGAAGCATAAACGGAGCTCCTACAATCACAGGGAAACTAGCCAAACATGAACAGAGCTCCTACAATCACAGGGAAACTAGCCAAACATGAACAGAGCTCCTACAATCACAGGGAAACTAGCCAAACATGAACAGAGCTCCTACAATCACAGAGAAACTAGCCAAACATGAACAGAGCCCTACAATCACAGGGAAACTAGCCAAACATGAACAGAGCTCCTACAATCACAGGGAAACTAGCCAAACATGAACAGAGCTCCTACAATCACAGAGAAACTAGCCAAACATGAACAGAGCCCTACAATCACAGGGAAACTAGCCAAACATGAACAGAGCTCCTACAATCACAGGGAAACTAGCCAAACATGAACAGAGCTCCTACAATCACAGAGAAACTAGCCAAACATGAACAGAGCTCCTACAATCACAGGGAAACTAGCCAAACATGAACAGAGCCCTACAATCACAGGGAAACTAGCCAAACATGAACAGAGCTCCTACAATCACAGAGAAACTAGCCAAACATGAACAGAGCTCCTACAATCACAGAGAAACTAGCCAAACATGAACAGAGCCCTCACCCTGCTGACACTGTTTTTGGAGAGAAATTCCAAAAAACGGAGAAGGAGGAGAACATGGACGGTCGTGGCTCAGAAAGAGAGGCCAATCTGGGATGCCAGTTTTGCAAATGGAGCTTGAAGCTAGTACTTGTTAGCATCTACTACCATTTTACATTAGCATTTACTGTTACGGTCTGTCATTTTCCAACAAAACACACTTCTTCTTGGTTTAAATCCCACATACTTGTTTAGATGCGTTTTGCCATTGTCGCCAGAAATCACATTTGGTCGCCATGACAACAACTGTCCTTGAACCTGTCTCACAGTGCAACGTAGGACCACTGATTTAGAGCCAAGACCAAAGATATCACCATGATTCTCTCACTGTTGTTATCTTTGGTCTGGGATGGCAGAAAATCCCACAGTGTGTAGCGGTCTTTCAGGGCATCAACAGAATTACACTGGAGTTACTGAGTATGTTCAGTTTGTTGATGCCAAATTCTGGTACCTGAGAGCACAGCTGGGTGAAAAAGCAGAACAGTCTATGAACAGTCCTTCCTCTCCACGCAAACTCAATCAAAACATTCATGATTAGAAGGTTTGTTGTTCCCTTTTTCCTTTCCTGGGACAGCGAACATGATGCATAACATCTGGATAACTACTGGAGTGCAACTTTGGGCTATCTACGTACTCAACAACTGATTACAGGGACTCTGATTGGATGCACTTTGCTGTTTTTTCTTGGTAATGCTGCTTCTCATGTGCCAAACTTCCCACATAAGTTCATCCTGGATCTACATCACATCCACGTTCCCAAGTACACAAAGTATCTGGTAATTAAATATGTGCAGCGCAGCAGCTTACATATGATGTTGTTCAATAACTAAGGTAAGAAAACGTGGGTGTGCTGGACTAACATGAAGAAATCAAGGAAAGTAATTTAAATTTATAAGTGTAGACTGGATTTTTTTTGACAACTGAAGATATATTTTTGTTTTTGTAGAGAGAGTGAAGTGCAAAAAAGGTACCGTTGTGTAATGGTACTGAATTCCAGCTACTGCTACAGGTTTCAGTTCAAATGAGAACCCAACCCTACTACATTTATATCCTGTCAATCTGCAACAGAAATACATTCTGACAAGAAACATGTTGCATGATACAGATGTCTGTACTCATTCTGCATGTGAAGCTTCTACTGGTGATGAGTTTTTACTGCTGACAGTCACTCAGAGCGCTGTTTAAGTGTTATTATTCAGGTTAATCAATGCGCCTGGTTGAGGTTCAGGTAAAATTTTAGTCTTTAGAGGTAAACTTACACTGGAGGGGACATGATTACTTTAATGCATATTTAAACAAAATCACAACTTCCAATAGTTTTTCAGCAGTTTGAAGCTCACAGCGTGATAAACTTGGTTATTTGTATCAAAGTCAGTGAACATAATCCAAGCAACAACTGTGATTCCGCTAAAAACAAAACATTTGGTAGGACGTAAACGCAACATCAGCGAGACACTAAATAAAGCAAATGATGAGGCCAAACAACAAGAATGAAAATCAGAATTCTCCTTCTTAGTGGTTTGCAGAATGCATCCTAACTTAAACATTTAAAGTGTCCAAAACTTTGATTTCATGCAGTCTAAATATGTGAAAGGCATTTTTCACCACTTACACTGAATTTGTAAAATCTACAGTTCTACGGTTTCATTTATCAGATGCTGTTATCTAAATCGACGTAGATCCAACACAAGTGAGGATCTAGTCAAGAGAAAACAACCTGGAAAATCTATTTCAATTGATCAAAATCAATTTAAAGTTTAAATCCAAGTAAAGCGATGACTGCTGTGATCAGATATGTTTCAATATCTGCACAAAACCACCAAAAAGACGACGTTAAAGGCTTGTTTCTGTTCATTCTGACATGTCTTTTTGATCTGAACTGAGTCAAACTCATTCATGATTTGATTCAGTTTAACTTCGTGTTTTCTGAGTGGATCCTTTGATCAGTGCAGGTACCATCCACCCGACAGGGAGTCTGACCTGAATGAATCCAGCTGCTCCCTGCAGTATGAAGCCATACCTTAAATCAGAACAATCACTACGACACGCACACACTCCGACTCTCCTCATTGGCTAACCGCTGCTTGACAACCAGGGGGGACCTTGGGGGAAAATCTTCTCATCGCCATGGCTACAGAGGGGATGACGGAGACAGCATTAATTATTTTAGCATGGGGAGTGACTGAGGCTGACGCCCGGTGGGACAGCGGTGGAGGGCCGATAGTAATTAACCACCGGCTGCTCTCACGTGTCACTTCTTGTGCCCACGGTGTGCAAGCAGGAGGTCGTGATGCTCCTCAGTAATTACCGCGTGTTCACTCTCTCCTCTTTGCTCTCATTAGTTTGATTGCACGACTAAAATCATCAGCAGGTTTGGACGCCACCATGTGATTCTCTGTGTTTCCTTAGCTTCTGTTTACTACGACGAGCCGCTGTAAACATCTTCAGTCCTGTTGGCGCCTGCTCTGCTTGGCCTTGACTTCACATCGCTCATGGATAATTTTATGACGCCATTGTTGTGCCAAACCCAATGAGTGAGCAGGTTGCACATCATGCTTCCATGGTCATTATTGCATTTCTGTGAGTGTGTCTGTTTGTTTGCCACTGGCAGTGAGGACTGGTGTGTAGTTTCCCCTCTTCCAAAGCTTCTCCAGCCAGAATCATGGAAATGGTTGTTCAGGTTTTGTATTCCAGATCACAACACACTATACAAATACACTGCAAAAACTCTAAATCTTACCAAGTCTATTTGTCTTATTTTTAGTCAAAATGTCTCATCCCACTTGATTTAGGATAAATTCACTTAACAAGTGACATTTCAGCAGATGGAGGGACTCGTTCTAAGACAACACATCTTAAATATCTTGTTAAGTCAAACAATTATTAATTATCTTGTTTTAAGTTGAATTTTACAAGAAAGCTCAAAAATAAGTTTAACCCTTTTGTCGTCCTGCGGGTCAAATTGACCCTTTTTAAAGTTCAAAAATGTGGGGAAAAAAAATCTATTTTCACAGTGAAACTTCTGGTGTCCACATTTTCAACATTTTTGAGAAATCTTTGAACATTTTTTGGTGGAAAAAAAGAAATGTTAAAAATGTTCCTTAAGAACATTCACATAAAAATCAACCAAAATCCAGCAAATTTCGCAGGATTTTGGTTGATTTTTATGTGAATGTTCTTAAAGAAAATATTAGAAGTTTTACTGATATATATGGAATCACTTTAGATATTTTTAGGGAAGATTTTTACTCATTTTTTGAAAATATTTACAAGAACTTTCTTTCCAAATTTGGGGATTTTTTTTTTTTTTTAAATAAAACGTTTAAGGGCAACTTTTCAGGAATTATTGAATTTTCTTTCTGAAGGTTTTGCAAATTTTCAGAAATTTGGGGAATTTTTGGGGGCTTTTTTTCAGACAAGGAAACAATATTTTTTGGTGCCCGTAAATGAAGACAGCAGGAGGGTTAATACATCTCAAATTAGGAGGTTACATGAAAGCAAAAATCTATTTTTGAGTGGAAAAACTGCTTTTTTTTTTTGTTTTCCCAGTTAATTTTAAGATCTCAATATTCTAAATATCCTATCTTATTTCAAGAAATCTTACCAAGCCATTTTCACTTGTTCTACTGGCAGATTTTTCACTGATTTCAAGATAAAAGTTCCTTGAAATAAGTTATTTTTTCTTGTTTTGAGAGGGGCATTTTTTCCTGTGTAAATAGCAAAAGCAGAAATATGTTTTGAAGAAATGTCATCGTCGGTGGAAGTATGTTAGGGTGATAAAATAATACAGAACATCATCAGAAGTTCACTTAAAGGGTGAGATGCAAACTGGTATGAATTTTAGTCGTGCAATCAAACTAATGAGGGCAAAGAAGACAAAGTGAACATGCAGTAAATAGAGTCAGTAACTTCTTTTAAATCACTTCTGAAAACCCACTTTTACAGACTTGCTTTAATGTGAGGTTTACTTTTACTTAGTTTCAATTTTTATTCTGTATTATGTCCTGTTTATTTTAGATGTTCTCTCTGGTTTTATTTTACTTTTAGCTGCCTGGTTCGATGGTGTGTCGTCTCTCTAATTCTTTAATTGTTTGACTTTTTGATTTTGAATTTTAACCCTCAATCTTATTCTTTAATTTTTAAAACTGCCTAGTTCCTTTGTTTATTACGAGTGCTAATCTAGTTAATTATTCATTAAATTTATTATCATTTTTACTATTTGTTTTAAGTGACTGCTCTGACTTGTCTCCTATATCTGGCTTGATTGTCTGTGTTGTTTGTTTTTAACTGTCAAAGCTCTTTGTGATGCTGTTCTTAAGGCTGCTATAGAAATAAATTTATTACTATGATAAAATGCAAAGATTGGTTCCATGAACAAACTATCATATCCATATCCGCTAATTCTTGAGATCCTTTGCCTTCCTCAGGGCTATCTAATGTGCATCAAGCTGTTCCATGTAAGTGCATAAATGTATTTATTTGTGTTTTTCATCATCATTACATGTATTAACCATATACAGTGGTAATAAGGTGGTTAAACGTGTCCTGTTCTCGTGAAGGTGATATCTGCTGATAGACAAACATTCACTGGGTAAACTGTTCAGGTTTTGGTTGTTAAAAGTCACGGTTGCTGCGACCTCACTAAACATGTTTTGGCCACCACTCAAGAATTCAGGCACTTTTACAAAATCTCACACAAATGTCCACCAGGTTATGTTTTTTAGATTATGTCCAAAAGGTAAAAAGTCATCTTCACGATGACATCATAATATTCTGCAAAACGTTAATCTAGCTGTTCTACAACACTAGAACTCCAGCAGAAGGAGAAACTGGAACTTAACTAGCTGGTTGAAGCCTACAAATGTGGGGCAGTAATTGTAGTCTATCGCCGCAGTAATATATAATATATAATATTACAAAGAACATGTATGACTCATCACAAATACTCTAATGATATGCTTTTTTTGCCATAACATCTGATCTTGCAGAACAACATCTGCTTGCAGTGACTCCTGCATTATTAAACCTTTTATGGTTATTTTACACACTCGTCATTTAATTAAAGACCCCCTCTGGTGAAATTAACATTGTTAACATATAAATATGGTGGTTTTTATATGCTTGGAGACATAATATGAGAGAAGCAAGCAGTCAGTGCCACTGCCGAGCTTTTCCACCTTGAAACGTCAGCATTCTGATAACAGTCACAAAAACAGAGACTTAGACTGGAGGTGTTTCATACGGAACAAACCTAAAGAACCAAACCAGTTCATAGATCGAACATGTAGCTAAATTACTCCAATATTAGATCTTGGCTGCGTGTAGCGTCTCAGTTTTACAGTGTTTGAGCTAAAAGTCTGAGTTAAAAGTGAGCTGGTGTGCTCGAGCTTCAGCCAGTGATGACAGGGTGGGTGGAGAATGACACAGGAATGATATAGATCTGCAGATTCTAGAGAAAGTGTTAGTATAGAGGTACATCTAAGCCATTTTAAGGAAACAGGAAGGGATTATTTTCATGGACCATCTTCAGAATTTGTAACTTGGACATAAAGAAATGAGTTTTTAGGAGATGAATCAACAACCAGAGAGATTTAAAGCTAAACTTGGCATGCAGTTGGTTCACTCATTCAGATTTTATCCCTAATCTTCAACAAAGTTCTTTTGCTACCTAAACCTAGCGATTGACTGGATGTGAATTTCAACCCCCAGGGGTTCCTGCTGAGTGTTTTGTTCACCCACCATCCACCCCAACCACCTCCTGATACTGTTCATAAATGGGAAACACAGTTTGACCATCTAGAAATATGCTTAACAGGACACATGATTTAATACTATCCCCTAATGCGTCATTAGCTTAGCTTAGCATAAAGATGACCAACAGGAGGAAACTTCCAGCCTGCTTAGTTTTAAAACTTAACTAGTTAGAGATAATTTACAAATCTGAGGCAACTATTGAGTATTTTAAAACAATCTGACATAATCAGGGAGTTTATCATTAAGATTTGATGATTATGAGTCATTCTGTGTGCAAAAGTGTGCATGTAAAGGGTACTAGTGTGCGTGTGTGCATCTAATTGTGTTTAAATGAAGTCACAGTATATTTTAAGATCTGATGCGATGTGCTGCGATGACACCGGCATTTAAATCTTTTCTGTGCCAAGCAGAAGAATTTTCCTGTAAAATGATGACATCATTCTTCCAACAGAGAACTATTGCTCCACTCCAGCATGTTTTATTCAGAGATGACATCATGTTACTGGAAGACTTTGCTTCCCTCTTCAATGAAGGTCATGTGAAGCAGAAACCAGGCTGAGAGCAGAGTGTGTGGTTGTAAAAAAAATACCCAAAAAACACAACACAAGCAGCCAAATCTCGTTTCCAATCCTCTAAAATACACTTTTCTAGTTTGTGCTTCTGGTGATTTTCTCTAAACTTCAGTGAACCAGAAACCTTATCGCACATACTGTATCCACCCACACACATACTGTACAGACACACACACCTCCACACACACACACACACACACACACACACACTGACAGCAGCTATGAGCTTCCCACATGGATAGACACAACTCCAACACACATGCCTAGCTGCCCCTCTGAAACTTCGCTGTGCAGTCTGAAAGCTCCCAAACTGCTTTCCGCCTCCTCACCTCCTGTCTGTACTCCATCTCCATCTATCCTTCCATCTTCCCATCCATCTTTCGTTCCACCCATGCCTCATCTGTCCTCCTCTCTCTCTCCATACTGGCTCTTCTGCTGTTTAGAAGGTCCTGGCATCCAAGCCTCTCTCAGGGATAAAAACTCGTGGAAAGCAGCGTCACGGCCTTTTGGTGCGTCTGTATTTAGTAAATGTCAGAGGCAGAGCGAGGAGGATTGCAGGCGAACCCTTTTAAGCTGCTTTTCTAGTTTAATATAAAAACACAAAAACACAGAAATGGAGATCTTTAAAGGAAAGCATTTTGTGCTTGTGACGCTTTGGTGATTTGCTGAATCTCAACCTTGAAAATGTACTTTAGCCGCTGGCAGTTCCTGCTTGCACCATGGCCTTTAATAAGCAAAAAGGCCTGAATTTACAGAGAAAGAAAAGTCTAAGAGTGTATTCTGGCCGTGTGTTCGAGTTTAATTCAAGGGGGAAACTGGAAGATTAAAATGGGGACAAATAGGTGTAACAGTTCAAATATAAAAACAGATTTTTAAGTATTTAAGTCCAACAGAAATCATATTTAGTCGTTCTTTTTGCAGCCATAAATGTAAATGCATTTTTTAAAATGTAGGTCACTGTTCAGTTTTTATTATTACTCAAAACAATAAAGATCTTTGGGTGAAATATGAAGTGTTTGGTTGATAGAAGCTTGTAGTTCGGTTTAGATCATTAGTGTGGTGTTCCCAATTGTGAAACTTGGAAAGCTTTGATACATAACTGAATTATTGGCAGAAACATGGCAAACAAAATTAAAAGTTTGGTTGATGGTGAGAAACTTTTCATTAATGGAGCAAATTCATCTATTGCTTATCAGTTTAACATCCTTTAATATGGAATTGGGTGGTAACCATTAGTTGCTGTTCATGTAGGATAACAGATGAGTTAGAAAACTGATTTATTGGCAGTTAACCAGAAGCAGTATTTGAGTGTCATCAGCCTTCAATGTGCTGTTTAGGCACTTTGTGCAACAAAATATAACTTTACAGTGTCCGTTTGGATTCCACAATCAGGTGTAAATGCACACAAACGTCTTGAAGTTGGAAGAATGACTTTCCAACTCTGGAAATGGGACCATCCAAGGAACATGGAAATGCACATTCAACAAGATGGAGGACTAAAAGACAGATAAACCATAGGCATCAGCAGTTTTAGGGACTTTACAGACAAAAATTGAATTTACAAGCCAGATGGGAGGTTGGCAGGCAGCAAAGAACTTCTGTATAATTATTACACTATCCTGAAGCAGAGAGCCATGTATGAACTAATTCCTTTAAGAAAATCTAAAGGCAGATTTATGGTTGGTTTCTGTTTGCGTAGCTCTCCACGTACACAGCATGAAGGGTTCTAGGAATTTAACCAACACAGAGGCTAAGGAAACACACATCCAGTACATGCAGTCCTACAAGAAGCCAAAAGAACATCACCCTGTGGTGATGATTCCACGTGAAGGTCAGATGCTGCTTGGTTGACAGATTGGCTCAAACTTTAAAGGGTAAAGGTTTCTTTTCCATACGATGAACAATGCGTGCATCTATAAGCACTGTGACATCTGATGCAATGGGTTCCATTATTATTAATGCTTGGTTTCACTCCACTGTGTTCAACTGTGACTTTTGACTTTTTTGCAGCCGAGGCTAAAGCAAACGGTGTCAGGTCAGATCTGGTGACTTGCTGCTGGTAACTTGTAATCCATTTCTACCTGTTTCAGGGTCGGAATGCCGGTGACTGAACCAACACCTCCACCAGTCTCTTGGAAATGGGTGAGGAGGGTGGCTGGACACCCTGATGGAACTAAAAACAAAATTCATCTTAAGGACATCGACTGGAGAGTCAACAATGGCCATCCAGCGACTCCTTCGATGTAGAAGGACCCAGTCACCCACTGCTTTTACTTTTGGCCAAGTTAGTTCATACGAGAACGCAAAAGACCAAAATCAAAAGCACAGTAATGCAGATAGACTCTTTTCTCTGGACGGTGATGGAATAGAAGAGGTGACAAGCTTTGAGTTCCTTTGAGATCAAAAGAAGACTAGCAATCATGATCGAGCTCTAGAAAAGCAAACTTCCTTCATCCCTCAAGGTCAGACTACTGAGATCAACAGCCTTTGCAGTGGCATCATCTGGCGAATCCTAAACTATGAAGTCAGCAGATAAAACGAGATTGTATTCTCTTGAAATGTGGCGCTACTGCAGGATTCTGACAATACCACAGACAGACAAGAGAACAAATCCATCTGTACTCAAAGAGTTAGGAGTCCAAAAAATACTGCTGGCTAACATCATCGCAAGGAAAATCAGCTACTTTGGTCATGCTATAACACATCACTACATGGAGTCATTCAAGTCATTCAAGGGATGGTTAACGGAAAGAGAAAGAGAGGCAGACTTGCAGTGACATCAAAGAGATCACAGGAAGTGGAATCTACTGGAGCTGCTGCTGACCGTAGAAGATGGCGCGCTCTCATTCGAACCACGTCAGCATTTACTTATGCTACGCGACTTTAGAAGAAGCTAAAGCAATCGGGTCAGCAACAGCACAAAGATGACTATTTCTGGTTCTTCCACATGTTTTTGAATGTTTTCCGTACACACAAAATAACAAATTCTATCTGTCTCAGAAATCATTTTCCACTAAGTTCCCCATTACAAAAACACCTCTCAAGGAAGTGGGTTAATTCCAGATCACATGACCTGCTCCACATGATGTCATTTCCTCCTGAAGAAAAGGCTGGCAAGACTCCAAGACTTTCTGAGTTATTTAATATAAAGTAGTCAACAGGTTTACTACAATATCTTTAGGAATAAATAGCAATTTTCCTCAATTGTATATATAATATTTAGAAGAATCTTTCTGTAAAAATGCCATGTGGTGTTTGGTTATAGGCGGCCATGTTGATTTTAGGCCTGAAAACAGCAAAAATGTCAACTATGATTAAAAAAAAAAAAAGTCAACTATATATTGACCCATCAGGTCTATTATTAACGGCAAATCAAGGATAGAAAATGCAACAGTGCTTTCAGAAGAAAGTAAAAAATACCAACAAATGGTATCGATCATTCATCGTTTGTTCAGAAATTCATGTCGGATAAATACGCTTTCCTCTAGAGTGCGACGCTGCTAAAAACGCACAGTTCGTGTCCTCTGAACCGTCCACCGACACACCGAGGTGCTCAGATCAGGACACCAAACGCTCTGCATGGAGTTTCCTTATCTCTATCAGCTGCTCCTCTATCTGCTCGGCACCATCTGCCGTTCATTTGAATAAATGCCACAGGTAGTTAGCTTGTATTTTTATATCTCTGCCTGAATATCTGCCACAGGTCCTTTTGGATTTTGTCTTCATGTCTGAGCGCTCTGAGGAAGACACTATCAGGACATAAACCACCATCTGCTGCTCCCCCTCAGATGAACACACAGTACATCACATGTACAGCGGCTGCAGCTTTTAACGAATAACCCGGACTCACGGCAGCCAGTGGAAATGATGAAACTCCCCATAAAAGTGGTGACATATCTTCAAGATTAAAACAACAAATCTGTCATTGACTACCAGATACGGTTACACGTGGATGACTGAGGATTTACAGGGACGGACGCATCACTTACATATTAAACAGCAGAACAAGACAAAGAGATCTGTCCCATTGGAAAGGCTCAGTTTTGTGGTGTCTAGTATCCCACAATCCAGTAAGTGTCAGTAGTTGATGTCAAGAAATTACATTGTATTGTGCCCGATTTTCTCTTTCACTTGGGGTCATCAGTGTATGAGCAGTGGAGGCTGCAAGCAAAGTAAAATTCAGGTTTCGCTCCCGTTTCGATCTCTAAATATGACATAAAATATCATCAAATTTTCACTCAAGTCCTAAAAGTAAATAAAGACAGCTTAACTAAGCAAATGAAATGGAAGTTTTACACTTAGTCATTTGTTTTTTGAGGAAAATGATCCAATTTTACATATCTGTGGGTGGAAACAGCATGTCAACCTTTGTTTTTAGTTAGGGATGTCCGATATTGGCTTTTTTGCCAATAACCGATATGCAGATATTGTCCAACTCTCAATTTCTGATTCCGATATCAACCGATACCGATACATGTGGGCTATTTAATTAATTTTAGGTGACATCACATATCTCCTGTGGTGGAATTAACACATCATGGCTAATTTTATTGTGATGCCCCATTGGATGCATTCTCAAATGCAACAAGGCTTTCAAATGTTAACATTGTCTGTGAAATAAGAATTTTATCGGTTTTCATGATAGGCAAAAAAACCCCGATAACGATATTGACCGATATTACATTTTTATGTCAATATCGGGCTGATATTATCGGCCATCCCTATTTTTAGTGTGTAGTTTGTGTCCCTGGTAATTGTTGATCAATCCTGCACTTCATTTTAGAGGAATTTTAGCCCTGTCCTTCATGTCAAACAGCTGAAAATCTGGGATTTTAGTAGGTTTCCTCACAAGAACTCGTCTTAAAGTCTTAACTTCTAATGGAGTAACGTATCTCGACTACAATGACAATAAAGGCTGTCAAATTTGATTTGTTCACCGTTTAGATTTACTGATTTTGTTTTGTTTGCTGTTTTAAGGCACCTTGAAATACTTTCTGCCAACCATCACTCAAAGGTGAGGGCTGTAACACGCCGTTTTAATCAGCTTTGGCTGCTGATGTTCCTTCTGGTGTCTGTCTGACATTTGCTCGTCTCATTTTGGACGCTGGAGTCGGTTCATCCCTCCATCCTTCAAACCCTCACTGCTTTTGTCAGAGGCGACCTTTGAAGGTATCGGAGCCTGACCTGCAACACAACTACCGCTGTCTGGCTCCGAGCTGTTGTGTGTTAGAAATTTTTAAAAATAAAAAATAAATTTGGTGCTACGTCTGCGGTGAACGGAATTATATCTGAGCTATAAGCTGGCAGGGCGAACATTCATCAGCCCAGGGGTGACGTGTACAGCGTTTGGCAGCCAGAGATTCATCTATTAGGTATCTGTGTGTCTCCAAGTGTGTGTGTGTGTGTGTGTGTGTGTGTGTGTGTCTATGCTATGATGAACAACAGGCTAGAAAATCTGTCTTGTTGGAAGGATGGCTGGAGGTTAAGAAGAATCTAAAACAGAAGACAGAAAGCTCTTTAATTCCATATGAGCCGAGGCGCAAGTGGTATTATTTTTTTATATTTTTCCTTTGCTGTTGTCCCTCAGGACTCCACCATTGAAATCCGTGTGTGTGTGTGTGTCTTTGTGTGTGTGGGAGTGTGTGTGCAGCCACCTGCTGAGCGGTGCATAGAAACCAGACTGGGATTTTGGCGTCGATACTTCAGGGTCTGTCTGATAAGCCTGGCCTACGGGGAGAAACCAAACCAAAATAACAACCCACAGAGAGAGAGAGAAGCTTTACTGTCAGGGAAGAAAAAAATATGTCAGGGGACAAAGATGACACGACAGCACAACAGCGCCAGTATAGCTAGTTCCCAAAATGCTCGGATCATTTTGTTTTTTTCCTCATTTGCAATGTGAAATGTTCAGGCCTCAGAGTTTCCTCTTCAGGCGATCACAGCGACTCTGCATGCTTTAAAGCCCCGTCCACTCATTCTCTGGAGTAGATAACCACTGGATGGGACTGGGCTGTGTTTCTCAGTAGACGCTAGGGGATTTTAAGCAGCCGTCTCTTCAGCAGCCTCATTTCCATCATGACTGAGAGTTGCTTTTCCAGCATTTTTAGAACAATATTCAATGCATGTAGAGAGCAAGCCTGGCTCCTAAACCTGACATTTCTATACAACTAATTCTCATTTACGTTCGGAAAGAAGTGTTGAACGGAATAAAAAGTAAGATTATGATGTTGTAAAATAAATAAATAAAAAGCTTCCTATTCTGAAAAAGCCACAAATACCACAGAAGGAGTTAAAAAGGGATTTTGAAAATGTAATTCAGCCAGAGGACTTCTGCTGAAGAGACCGGGTTCCTGCTCCTCATGAGACCATTATTCTTAGATGTAAAATTCCAGGTTTAACTCGCTGTTTGGGCAGGTTTAGGATAGAGACGTCCGGATCAAGAGTCATTTTTCTCCTGATCTGATGAGTCATTTATTATTTACTATCTGGCAATACCTTAAATATATTAGACATAGTTCCTCGATGATACACAACTAAACTATTGTTAATTAGCTGTAGCACCTGGTTGTGTCCTCAATTAGAGCCTCTTATTATTTTTCCGCAAAGGAGGCAGAGTCTCGGCAGAATTATGTCACAACTGGCGTCTGTCTGTCTGTAACATGACCATAACTGTAACTGTTGTCATGGAGCCCCATCAATTCCCGCTGCCGGCTACATATTTAGGTCACATGATTCAACGCAATGACAAAAACAAGACACAAAACAAAAAAAAACGAGACAAATGACAAACACGAGAAACAAAGCAATAATCACAAAATGACAAAAATGAGACACAAAACGACAAAAACAAGACACAAAATGACATAAACAAGACAAAACGACAAAATCGAGATACAAAACAACAAAAATGAGACACAAAATGATAAAAACGAGACACAAAATGACAAAAATCCGTACATAACGTACACATGCATCAGCCAAGACAACAGTGATTAGTTTAAAGAAACATGAAAAATGCAGAGGTTTTATCCCCTCTCTATAGCAGGATTATAACAAGGTGCAGTCAGACCATTCTACGGCATTCACTGGACAGGTAGATGTGGCTATTGTTAGAAAAAATACTGGCAACACCTAGGAAAAGAGTACGGGTTGGGGTAAAGTGCAATTCTTTCACAACATGTTTGAAGCTTCTCCTCCTTTCCCTGAATTACAAAGATGGCGAGCCCTGTCCATCTAATATCTGACGCTTGGCTAAAAAGGAGCAACAGTAAAGCAATAAAAGAAATTATAGAGAAATGTTGATTATAAAACATATTTTTGATAGGACACATAAACATCATCCAAGAGAAAATGTATTCCTCTCAAAGCATAATCAAGATGGCAGTTTCGTTGTACAGGAACATATTTTTTGGGAGACAGAGCTGGAAAAGTGGGTGGTTGTAGCACAATGTGCCTTCAATATAATACAGCTGCCATTAAAAGTAAAGAGAACATTTTAAAAGTTCAAGTTCTCAAACCACCATCTATGGTTTAGCCTCAGTTAATAACAGAAAAACACTTTTACCGGCAGTATTGTGCTGAGCTGAAACTGAACCAAACAGTAAATATGCTGCAAATTCAAAACAATAAGCTGAGAAGCTGCTGATCCTCGTCCTCATCACTGACCCCTACATAGTGGGTTTTTTATGTGGTGTTAATAATGCAGCTAAATAACACTGAGGATCTGTCTACAGCAGAGAACACCGCACAGAAATCTGTAATGCATGAAAAATAAAATAGACTGTTTGGTTGTAGTGCATACGAGTGGCATTTTTAAGCACACACACACACACACGCATGCACGCACGCACACCCACACCCACACCCACACACCCACACACCCACACACACACACACACACACACACACACACACACACACACACACACACACACACACACACACACACACACACACACACAGGGATGCTAGCTGACCAATGCAGAGCTGCTGTGATGTTTGAAAAACAGAGTCATAGTCAAAAAAAGAGAAAGAAATAGAGACAGTAAAAGGATAAAAATGATTAAAAAGCTCGGATCTGGGGACTGATCTGTAGTTTTTATCTCTAGTTTAATCTACCTGAGACCTGAAGATGAAGGGACGGTGTGTGTGTGTCTGTGTGTGTTTTGGAAGGAGGGGTGATACTGAATAATTCAACTGTTCTGCCCAAATTCTGTGGTGAAGCCAGGCAGAAAGAGGACAACATGCAGTGTGTGTGTGTGTTTGTGTGTGTGTGTTTTTGTGTGTGTGGGTGTGTGTGTGTGTGTGTGTGTGTGTGTGTGTGTGTGTGTGTGTGTGTGTGTGTGTGTGTAAGAAGGGGCAGCAGAGAAGGTCAGACATGTTGGGGGGATTTAAATGGGATTTCTTTTTCCTTTAGCTTTAAAAAGGTGCAGCTCTGAAACTGGGTCAAGGAAATGGGTGAAGGTGAGTGAATCCCCCAACAACACACACCCAACCACCTAACCACAACACAACAATGGAGAGATCACTTTGAAAATGTATTTATTTATGGGGCTTTTTTGGGGGAAAAAAAATCCCCAGTGTGATTTTTTTCTTGTTTCAAGACACTGGCAGTCACTTCCCAAAAAGTCCTGATAACACCAGACCATAAAAACTATTTCTTCATCTCTGGTTTGGACAAAAACGTGTCAAAGACGACACAACCCTCCATGGATGTTTTCTGTTCGGTGTGTTTCCCATCTGTAACGTGCAGTCGAGTCTTTTCCCCGTTACCTAGCCGACAGTATCCATGGATGCGGTTCTAAATGTCTTCTCTGTGCGTCTGCTTTGTGATCTCAATAAAAAGACGAGCTTGTGTTGAGAGCAGCAGGAAACATGCTCTGTATTAATATTTACGCTGAAGGACAGCGGATCAGTGGAGGTAATGTGGCGTCCGATGACCAGGTCTGACATATCTTTCCTGCAGCCAGAAGACGACCACCAGGAGTCTTCTACTGTATGTTTCTCCCCACACATCATTTGATCATGAAGTGGTGATTTGATGGAGGCATCAGAGCAGCAGAGCAGGAATCACTGTTTGACTGCTTAAGAGATGCAATTTATGAGCTGTGATTAATCACAGCTTTCTGCTTATCTGGTTGCTTGACAATGAAAACAGAGAAATGTGTAAATGAGAACAAGTGAGCATGGCTTCTTTAAAACAGCGATGGTGAGGTGAATCAGCAGGACCTGACCTGTGTGCATCACGAGTTTAACCCTCCTGTTGTCCTCATTTATGGGCATCAAAAATACTGTTTCCTTGTCTGAAAAAAAATCCAAAAATTCTGCAAAAATTTCCCCAAATTTCTGAAAATTTGCAAAACCTTCAGGACAGAAACTCCAATAATTCCTTAAAATTTTATTTTCAAAAAAAATCCCCCAAATTTGGCAAGAAAATTATTGTAAATATTTTCAAAAAACAAGTAAAAACCTTCCAAAAAAATCCTAAAAATATCTAGTCATTACATATATATCAGTAAAACTTCTATTTTCTTTAAGAACATTCACAAAAAAATCTACCAAAATCCAGCGAATTTCGCTGGATTTTGGTTGCAAAAAAGAATGTTTAAAGATTTCCCAAAAATGCTGAAAATATGGATATCAAAAGTTTCATTGAAAATAAAATTTTTTTTTCCACTTTTTGAAAGTTTAAAATGGGTCAAATTTGACCCGCAGGACGACACGAGGGTTAACTGGCCGACTGAAACAAAAATGATGGAAGAAGAGATGCAGCCGTTTTCCTTTTCAGTGAATATTTCTTTGACAACCTGAAAACTGAAAAGATTTCAGATTTGGTACTCGAGGATGTCTTGTTATTCAGAAATGACCTCCCCTACAACTCTGTTTTTATCTCGAATACACTGACATTTTCACAGATATAATAGTAATAAGCTGCCTAGTAATAATTCTCACATCCAGTGAAAGACAGCAAAATATTTCTCTCCACATGCTGCACAACCATCCAATCATTCCTGAAGATTTTACTGATGGATTTAACCTTTCTCTCCATGCTGTGAAACGACAACGTTCCTAAATTTGCACCTAAATTGCTTCATTGCACATCCGCCAATGCAACATCCAGAATTCTCCAGCAACAAAGAGGTAAAAAACAAAAATGCAAAAAACAACATTTCTCACAATTACAAACAAAAAAAGTAGGAATGTTTGTGATTAGTGTCAGTCAGGGCCACTTTTAACTGACTGGTATCAGAATGAACCTCAGCCTGAACCTTTCTTTACGTCCACTGGAACGCAGATGTTATGAATCTGAGTGATTTTGTCCATAAATGCAGCAAAAATCAATCACTAATTGATTAATTTCTAATACAATGTTATTTGACACTTTTGCACTTCCAGGAAGTTACTAAGCGCCTCAAAAGACTTTGTCATGGTGCCCCTTTACTAGCTAAACCCCCACAATGCTCTCTGCTTGCTACTGTATTAAACAGGAAAAAGTGGCAAAACCAGATACTATAGCTAATCTGCAATACGCGAAGTGTGCATTAATTAGGAAAATGGTATCAGATTAGGATTTGTGTTGGCAGATACTAAATAGTCAGTGGCTTGGATCAGTGACGGGACCTCAATTAAAAGAAACACTGATTTGCACGAAGGTAATCTTCTCACAGGATGTCTGTATTTGGTTAAATATTGTACAAAATTTGTGCTGGGATTTTAAAATATTACTCGAGGTCCTCAGGTGTTGCATGTGGATGTGGACTACCCAAAGCAAATACTTCAACCTGTCTCTTAAAAAATTACTTTCCAATGCAACTAACCGACATTCACATTTAGTCTTTAAAAAGATGGTGTCTTGAAACAAAGGCATTTCTTCATTTAAAAAGGTAAGACTATGTCACAAGTCAGCAACAGAACTTTTACCCAGGAGACTGGAGTTGATGTGGTGTGTAGGATCCGTATTCTTAGATTTTAATTTAGTTTTCATGTGCTGTTTGGTTCGGCTTTAGGCCTCTACATACTGTGTGATTTTCGGTCGTTCCAGACCAAAGAGAAGAATGGTGAAAGAATCTTGGTGATATCTTTGCTCTTGGCTCTAAATCGGTGGTCCTACGTTGCACTGTGAGACAGGTTCAAGGACGGCCGTCGTCATGGTGACCAAAGACAAGCTGCCATAAAATTCTGACTGTCAGAAATTTGGGGTGATCATCTCACAGTGTGACTGCTGCTGCGACCTATGACAACTAACTAACCAATAGAAATGCAGGATGAAATGACGTACTGATCAGCGCCACACTAACTTCAAGCTCCCTTTGCAAAACTGCCATCCCAGATTGGCCTCTCTTTCCGAGCCATGACCGTCCATGTTCTTCTCCTTTTTTTGGGATTTCTCTCCAAACACATTAATGTCAGCAGGGTGAGGGCTCTGTTCATGTTTGGCTAGTTTCCCTGTGATTGTATAAGCTCCTTTCATGTTTGGCTAGTTTCCCTGTGATTGTAGGAGCTCCATTTATGCTTCTGTTTTTCATGGATGGACGTGCACGCTTATGACATTTTATTCTTCATTCACGTCGACTCACGTACATCATAGGCTGAGATTCAGCTGCGTTTTCATCGTGCATCTGCACAGAGCAAACTTCACGTCATGCCCAAAGATTATTAGATTCGTGTGGTACAGCGTAGCAAGCTGGGAACTTATAGGATTGTTAAAATCACACAGCGTGGAGAGGCCTTTAGGCACCAAAGCTTCGTGTTCCATACATACTACACATCAAGAAACTCTCAGCCACACGTGTGCTCGAGGTATATTGAAATATAGGTAACCATAGCAACAACACACTGGTTGATATGGAACTGCCAGAATAAAAACAGACTTTTTAGTGAAACTTAATACTACAAAAACAAAACATGTTCACCATTGTAGATTAGCATGTTGCTAATTTTCACTAATTAGCACAAAGAAGAAAATGAAACAGGATTTCATTAGATTGTGGAAGATTGTAGAAGGTTTGAATGTTGAGCTGATGTAGGAGATAAAAAACCAGATGATTCACCAGACTGTCGCGGTGATAAATTAAATAATTAAACAGATTTTTCAGTTTAAACTGGAGCAGCTGACAAAGCTTGGTAACAGTGTTAGCGGCTAAAATGACCATATGTCACCTAAACATAAAAGCATCATCATCACCACCGAAGCCATGACTGCTGTGGTTCTGGAAGCAGCTGGACTCATCACAAAACCCTCTGAGAAAGGCGTTGTGTACACGGAGCCTTGCAGCTGCGTGTATCTATGCTTATATGCGTGTGTGTTAGCATGTGTATTCCTTTGTGCGCGTCTGACAGTGACAAATGGAAGCAGCTTGGAGTCCATCAGCGAAGTGGCCGCTGCTTTGTGTGGCTGATAATAGCTAACAATAATTGCCATGAGACTTAAAATGACTTGTAATTACATTGTGCATTTCATAACCGGGTCCTGAGCTTGTTACGCAGCCAGATTTGTTTTTAAGTCACGTTAACATCATCACTCCTGTGGCACTGACGAACGAGCCGGTCTCCAGCTCAGGCAGCATCAGCACAAGGTCTAATTCAATTTAGTTCAAATTTGTTCTAGCGAGCTGCTCATTAAGTTGGAGGTTTGTTTGTCTTCAGAAAACATTAGCTGAAAGTAGCTCTATATGCTGTAATTGAACTCCTGTGTAAACCAGGCGAACACAAACTCATCATTCAGAGTAATGACTTTCATCCATTTCTCTGATCGTAATAGATAAGACAAGGAGGGGGCGCCGGCATATGAAGATAATTAATGTTCCCCCAGAAAATGGTTTCGTGGTCAAAAACTCCCGCTGAACTGTATGTGTCATCGCTGCTCAAAGCCTCAGTCCTCCCACAGGCTTCTGTCTGCTCGCCAAACAAATTAAATTAGGGAGTTAGCAGCCTATTAAACAGCTAATCTGGGAGTTTCGGTTTTTCACTGATGGATTACAACCTGTCCAACACAAGTTTCAGGTCTCAGCAATATAAAGTTTACGTGACTGAAACAACCCAAGGAACGGCAGAAAATGTATGCTGCTAATTCACAGAACAGGTGCAAAATGAGCAACATCTGTTTTACACAAGATATGAACTGCAGTAGATCACAACTTCAAAGTGTTTCTAGCTGCTTGGAGAATGGAGAATTAAAGATAATGACACTATTACTGGCCCCTTCGAGCTTGTTATAAAGAATATATTGTGCACAAAAAAGCCTCTTGCACACATGCCTGAAACCCATCACGAAGTTGGCCATTTTGAATTAAGTGTCAAATTTTGGGCGATTTTGGCTCATTTTTGGACATTTTGCAAACTCCTCCTAGGTGCTAAATCCAACACAACTCAAATTTGAGCAGTATATACAACAGGCATTAGTGATAAAAAGTTATTAACATCCACAAAAGTCCAAGAGCCGTGAGGGTAGGTGTGGCTGCCCCTGGAAATTTTATGTTTCACCATGAAACAGGAAGTGCTGTCTAACTAGCCTGTACATGCTCCAACTTGCCTCAGACGGTACATGTTTGATTACAGTCCAGGCCTGATGACATCCATGGGCCGAAATGCACTCTCAGTCATAGCGCCACCTGGTGGACATGCATGGGGACAGCTGAGCAATGCTGCTTTATTTTATTTTAAAAATCTACTAGGTTGTCACCACTATGTGGGCTTGAGAAATGTCCCGCCCACGCCGCTCTGTGACTGGTTGCACATTTTGAATAATAACTTATCATGACATGTAAAACAACTAAATGCATTTCAGTAATGTTTTGTGTCAAAGTCTGTGTTATTCTGACTGTTGACACCAAGATTTTCATTTTTTTTGGCTATCAGTATGACTGGTAACTAGTAACAGGTGCTGGTATCAGTCAGTTCCTATATGGATTGTCACTTTACTAATCATTAAACTACACAAACCATGCTGCTCGTTAAATCTGTCATTAACAATTAACCATTAATGCCACTACATGCAGCTCAGACATGTGATCTGTTGGAAGTGATTTGAGCTGGTAAGAGTGCAACTTTTATGAAAAAGTGAGCAGATCTCAGATTCAGACATGAAGTCGACACATTCAGACGCTGTCAGATTAATGGAAAAGAGTCTGAAAAGGGCTTAAACCTGCACAGACACACACACACAACTCCTGCCTATTCTTCTTTCACAACTTTGGACACGAATACAAACTAAAGCCACCAGTAAGGTTGATTAATCTGTTCCAGTTTGACCACTTCCTCTCTGGTTTCTCTCCCTCCATGGCAGCAGAGTGTCTGCTGGTATCGATTCCTGCTGCTCTCTGTCCATTAGTGACCCAGGAGGCCGATGCTATGTCTGTCTGAAGACTGTGAGGCTCTGTATGAAGCTTTATCAGATGCTCATCAAACACGGCACAATTCTCACAGCTCAGGCCTCATCTGGATACACCGAAAATGTCACCGGCATTATAGACTTGTTGAGAGATTACTGAAAGTGATTGTTTTTTTAAGTGTCATAACTGGGGCACTGAAAATCTGAGAAACTGGGAAACATCCCATCATTCTGGGCTTGGACAGTCAGAAACCAAAAAGTGTTTCCTGCACATTTACACTGCCAGTTATATTAAATGATGAGTTATTTCTAATTCTTTTTGGCTAAAGGGAAAAATAAAATAAAATATAATGGTTTTAGTACTGAATTCCTCAGCCAATTAATCAAACACTGAGCAAAATGAGTCAGTTCAATGATTCATCACGTTAATCCCCAAACATTCCCAGAATCTCCGACTCTGAAATGTGAGGATTTGCTGTTTTCTTTGTTCTGTATCATTGTAAATTTGTTACCTTTGAGTTTTTTGGCCAGTCTGACAGAAGAAGACAGCTGAGGACGTCACCTTGGGTTCTTTTTAGGAAAAGAAAAAAGTCAGCTGCCTGGATTCTCGCACTGAAACGTCCAACAGCTGAGCCTTTTTAACAACCATGTTCAGTTTCTTTGTTCAAGTGATTTCACCATCTCTCTGCTGAATTAGTAAATCTTGGGAAATATGCTTGTTTTCCTTCTGGTGAGAAAAAGATGAGAGAAATATAACAATCCCATATCTGCATGCTAAATATGCTGCTACAAAAGCCAGCTAGCTTAGCCTAGCACAAAAACTTTACATTTACCAAACAGCTAGCAGCTAGCTAAAGGTAACAAACGCTCAACTTGTCCATCCATCCATTAACTTTACACCACTTAATGTTCATTAGGGTCAGGGTCTGGTAACAGTCTATCACAGGGCTACACAGAGACAAACAATCACACTAACTTTCAAACCTACAGGCAATTTAGAATCACCAAATAACCTCAGCATGTTTTTGGACTGTGGGAGGAGGCTGGAGAACCTGGAGAAAAGCCACACATGTACAGGAAGAACATGGAAACTCCATGCAGAAAGATCCCAGGAAGGCCGGGACACTAACTGGTGATCTTCTTGCTGCAAGGCGACAGTACTAACCTCTCAACAAGTCCTCGAAGCTAAACATTTATATAGATTGTTTGCAGTTTACTCCTACCCTTTGAATACAAGCCTGGGGACTGTTTCTTGAATAAGCAGAATTATCGATGCAAGTCAATTTTTGCCACAAGTCAGAACTCCGGTGAAAATGTAAACAAAGCCGTTCCGTGCATCACGATATTGATCAGTTCTTCAGAAAAGTCAAGAATACCAACGACTTTCATGCATGTATGAATCATTTTACAGGAAGATAACAGAATATGGTAACGGACTGATATTGTTGTTGATGTTGAGGTTTCAATGTTTATTGTTCAGTCCCAGATTTACCTAATATCAGTGAACGTGCCATGTTTAGTTAGCTCACCTCTGATTGGCTGAGAGTCAGCAGTAGAGAGAGCTGGGAACGGCAGCTAATTCTGGAGCTAAGTTATGGTGTTTTTCTAGTTATTCTGGCGTTGGCTACGGTCCACAGTAGCCTGTGTGAAGGTTCAATAAACCAGCAGAGAACCAGATAAAGTCTCACTCATTCATCACAGAGGGTCACTACAATATGTTGACCTGTTTTTACAACTTGACCCATGTTGGTCTGTGTTTCTTCCTGTTCCCAGCATTTTATTCTATCTAATTTCACTTCCATGGAGACGGCTTTCCTTTTCTTCCAAGCATCAGAAGAGTCTGACTTACGCTTGGAGCCATAATGAAGAACAAAAAGTTAGTGAATGTAGCACAATCCAAGGTGGAGTACAACCAGAGAATGGAAACAAAGCCGTCTTATAGCGCTGCATGACGACTTATTCATCCGCTACATTTGCCAAATAGTTCCACTCGCCGTAGGTTGATGACATCATAAACCGAGGACCTCCTGTATTTAACTTCAATTTGATTTTGTTTTCGTTTAAAGCCAAATTCGATAGATTTCGGCATACATCGGGGTTAAAAGAGAAGACTTTGTCATGGTTACAATAAAGGTTGTGAAACGGCTACGGTTTAGTCTGATGTTTTATTGACCCGTCCATCCACCCCGACCTCCTCCCTACACTGACTCTGTGGCTCCGTAACTGTCAATTGTAAAAAAAAAAAAAAAAATGCATTTTTTTTGTTCAATTTGTACCATCAAAACAAATCAAGTGAAAAATTGATTCATACTGTAAGCATTGCATACATACAGTATGAACAGAAATGTGCATGAAATTATTAAAACTGAACTGGAATTGTGCAAACTGCTGCTTGAATGAATCCGTTCCTCAACAGATATGAACAATAGAGGAAAGCAATTTCAACCCATCATGCACAGCTACAGTTACAGAAATTATCATTTCTGACTTCGCCTGTCACAAAAATCTCCCACCTGACAGCGTGACACGTAGCTTCATCTATGACAGCAAAAAAAAAGAAAAAGAAAAGTTTTCACCACAGTCTGCACTGTAGAGCAAGAGGAGCTGGAACTAGAAGATGAACTTGAACAGCCAGAAAAATGCTTCCACTCTTTGTTATATGTTAGACTGTAAAAGTTCATGACAGTTTGGGCCAATAAGCAGCGTAAAACCCTTTGCTATTTCCAGTGGTGAGAAAAGATAATGTACTACATATTGTCACAACCATCTGCAGATCATTTATCAGATATAGAAAAAAGATAAAACTTTATTAATCCCAAAGGAAATTCTTGTGCCGGATATTGCTCAGAAAAAAAACATAAGAAATGCAGTGCCAAAAAGTAGAAAGCAATAAGATATAAGTACTAAAATAAAAATATGAGTTAAGATAAGACTAGAATAGCATAGTAAAAAGTAAAACTGGAAATTATATGGAGGTAGTAAGTAACATCACACATGATAATAAAAAATATTATATTGCACCTGAAAAATGAACTGAAAAATACTTTTCTAGATTCAGTGTTTCCTGCCAAAAAAAATGGATTTGAGCTGTAGCTGAATTAAAACTCTCAATTTCCTCTTGTGAATTCTATCAACTTGAAATTACACTTTGTCCCTTTAAAATGGTATTCTGATTTTAGCAAAAGTGTAAAATTAGGTTTACTAGTCCTTTAGCATTTTGTGTTATTACAAACACACATTTAAATATTTTCTATTTCAACTCATCTGCCCTTTTCTGTGGGTAGTATGGAGCAAAGAAAATGAAAAAACAGTAAATCTAATGACAAAATCATGTTTCACACTTTACATTTGGATAAAACCAATAATTAAGTTAAAAAAATGGAACTTTAAAGTCAACTTTCCCCAAAAATTAAGCACCATCAATGCACATTTGAGAGGAATCAAATGATTTTGGTACTTTTAACTTGAAACGCTGGCATTACAATTTACAACTTTCTAACCTTATTTAGATGAACTTAATTCAGTTTCATTTCACCAATTGAAGCAGTTCCTTTAACTTGGCCCAACTTCTCTCTTTTTTCAGTGTGCGGATGAAGTGAACCAAACAGAAAAAGTCATAATGGGCCCAAAGAAAATCTATTTTGAGTTCTTCTACTTGGCGACTCCCACCGAGTTCCTCAATTGGTAGAATTTACTTTGCAGAGAAACATCCAGAGAAACATGCTCACTTGTCTCCAAACTCCAGAGTGTTTTCATAAGTAAATTACAAGTGGCTCACAGCCAGAAACAAGCAGCCCTCCTTAAGTGGACATCATGTTTTCCCTTGACCTAATATCGCTTGTATCGACTGACTCTCTTATTTATCTGAATGCAGCCTCAGTGTTGGAGCGAGTGAGAGAGAGAGAGAGTTAGATGCAGCACTTAAAACGCTGCAAATATTCAGTGCGGCTACAAGAGGCTCATTAAATTTTGATGCTCTCCTCTCTGTGCAGCTCTTATCCAAGGTAATGGAGGCTAATTAGTGCTCACACATACACAGCATTGCTAATGGGGAGTAACAGGTTCTGTCCTATTGATTCAGATGACTCTCAGTGCTTCCTGGACCAGAGAAGAAAGGAATTAGTGCTGAATGCCTGAACTGTGTCCACCAAGGAAATTTTGCACTCCGACACACGGAACCAGGATGTTTTCAGCAAGTAAATAGCGTATAAACGTGTTTCTTCAAGGCCTTTTTGCCCCTCAGGAACTCTTCCAAGTGAATGCTCCGGGCACTGATGAGATTTATCTGAATTTCAGCTGCAGGAACGTAGCTCTTATATTCAATCCTGCTATTCAAAAGCTCTTTTGTCCTGAGGTTGTGCTCTGTGAGTGTCCAAAAAGAAATCGCTGGAAGGAGCAAGCAGTGTTGAATGTCACTAATTGACCTGGACTATAAACAGCATTTATTCAGGCTTCGATCGAGCCGATTGTCACTATTCTTTTTAACGTTATTAATGTTTAAACAAAGTTTAGCCATGTACTTCCCAACATGTTCAAGAAAGAGAAAAGTAAGAGGGAGAGAGATGATGAGATGAGGTACTAAAGCAGAAAAACTATCAGTAAACACATGATGATTGTGCAAAATCCTCATGATTTTTCAACAGAAATTTATTTCCTCATTTTAGCTTGATAAGTATTCAGTATTTGCATTATCTTCAGATTCAAGGAGCTATATTGAATATTGCTTTATTGTTTTATGCTTGAATGTCCCTTAGGATTAATAAAGTATCGATCTCTCTATCTATCTATGAATAATACCTTTTTAGTTCTCCTTGTCTCTACCTAGCACCATGAAGAACCTATCTACAGAATCCAGTCATTCAGACACACTGATGACTTGTATCTACTTTTAGATAATGAGGTAACAAATATCAAAACACAAGATCAGTGGAAAAGGTTCTGTACAGAAAAAAACAAACATATAAAAGAAGCAGCTGCAATATTTAGGATGCAGAAAGTCAACATCTGCTCATGCAAACTGAGGTTCGTTGATTGATAAAGTAGCTAGATGCCTCTGCTGATATTCTGAGCTACAACCTTCAAACCACTGACTGGTGAGGTAAACAGCATCGTTTATCTCATTACAATGCAAGAATCTGCTGGACATCATTGGGTCCTGGTTTTGTGTGGACATTACTTTGAGACATACCTCCAACTTAAACATGATTTCAGTCCAAACACCCCCAACAATAGTGGCCTTTCCCACCAGAACAGCGTAACGATGCTCACAAACGACCCGACAAACACAACCAAGAGCCAAAGGCATCGACCGGGCCTCCAAACTCCCCAGATCCCAATCTGACTGAGCATTCTTAGGATGTGCCTGAACAAGTCTGATCCACGGAGGCCCCTGAAGCTGCCCAGGACCCAAAGGATCCCCCGCCAATGACCACAACAGGAAGTCCCATTTCCATGCTCCGACAGGTTGGAGCTCATTTGGCACCATTAGGGGGAACCTACACAATATTAGGCAGGTGGGTTTAACATTTACAAGATTGGTGTACCATATATTTTCTTTAGCCCCCATTCCATATGTTAAGATTTTCCATGTTTTACTATGTACTAAACTACTGTAAAAGCTGTGCATCATCACCAAATTGTGAGAGCTTAACATTCAAATAAGTAGGTAGTCAGAGAACACCAAAGACACATCATTAACTAAGCCCCGTCCACAATCACTGTGATTGGTTTAACCTTCGTGTCGTCCTGCAAGTCAAAATTGACCTATTTTAAAGTTTGAAAATGTGGGGAAGAAAGTATATTTTCACAGTGAAACTTCTGATGTCCACATTTTCGGGAAATCTTTGAACATTTTTTGGTGGAAAAAAGAAATGTTAAAAATGTTTCTTAAGAACATTCACATAAAAATCAACCAAAATCCAGCAAATTTCACTGGATTTTGGTTAATTTTTATGTGAATGTTCTTAAAGAAAATATTAGAAGTTTTACTGATATATATGGAATCACTTGAGATATTTTTAAGATTTTTTGGAAGATTTTAACTCATTTTTTGAAAATATTTACAAGAATTTTCTTGCCAAATTTGGGGGATTTTTTTTTTTTTTTTTTTTTAAATAAAACTTTTAAGGGAAACTTTTAAGGAATTATTGGAGTTTTCTTCCTGAAGGTTTTGCAAATTTTCAGAAATTTGGGGAATTTTTTTGCTGAATTTTTGGATTTTTTTCAGACACAGAAACAATATTTTTTGGTGCCTGTAAATGAGGACAACAGGGGGATTAAAACGATGCATCATTCAGTCTGATGTCGAGGAATTCTTGCATTAATGTTTAGTTCGCCTACTGCAACAGTAGTAAAACAACTCCATAAAGATTAGGGCAAGAGGAGCTTCATGAATTTTGTAGTAAACACAAAGTGAACCAAGTGACTGTTGTGTTATTTATGGTAGGATCATGAACACTGTAGTTAGAGTACATCTGAAAATGTGTCAAACATGAAATGTTCCTGTTGTTAATATTCAGATGTCTTATTATTGGTCTGTGGGATTATAAGTTTATATTTTTGCGTTGTATCCTTGAAAGGACTACAGATGAAGAACAGCCTCTTGGCTACAATAACTCTGGTCTATTAATGTGTCCATGAAACAAACCAATAAATAAAAAGCAACAAACGGTCAATATTCTCCCTGACTGCATGAATGTTTGGCTTTCACTCTGTACTACTTATGTCCAGAACAAGCTATTTTCTCCTCAGCTGCATCGTCTCTCTTTCTCTATCTTCAAATGAGAAGGTCTTCACTGATGATTTGATGGAAGCGTTCGGACAGCAGCTTCACCGTCTTTCATGTCCATTCAGAGACTCCAGACCTGAAACGTCCTGGTCAGGAAAACAGAAATCACTTCAGATCTCGTGTGACAACTTCTCAGCAGCACTGGACCCATCTCCTCTTTCTTTCACTCAGATTTTGAGGTTTTTGCCGGCTGAGCTTTACGAACAGCTCAGCCTCTGTCAGCCCTTCCTGCTATTTCACTCTCATTACCTGAATTACTGTCATTTTCTGCTCCTGCAACACAATGATTGCATGTAAGGCTGAAGAGACAAAGCAGCAGAAAAGCTCTTCGTTCCACTGACGGACACATGAAAGTATTATCTTCCATTGTGCATTTTCTTTGTTTTTTTTTTTTTTTATCTCTTTATTTTTACATTCAGCGGTTAAAAAACTACAATAACACATTCCCCTCAGACATGCTGGACGAGTTTTAGGATGCGTTTTTTGTTATTAAAGAAGTGAAACGAGGTAATCTAGAAGGAGAACAAGGATCAGACAGTTTCATTACAAGATGTCATCACAGCTCAGAGCTGAGGATCAATGAGAGCTGACATCTTTTACCTCAACTGACCTTTTATGTAACCAGTAGCTGGGGGTAAATACTGCACATGTTTTCACTTATTCTGAATGGAATATTTCATTATATTTTGTACTTGATTATTTTTCCAAATCACATGAAATGCAGGATCCCTTTGAACCCAAAGGAGTTCAGTTTTTGGGCTTTTGTTTTTTTTTGCTCCTGTCAAATTTTTCCTCCCTGTGCCTCATTTTTCACTGAAACATAAAATCCTGCTCCACTATGGAAGCAGAACAACGACGGCTAGAAGGAGAGAAAGAACACAGAAATGTCTTTAGTGCAGTGTGACACAGATATAGTGCCAGAAATCAGAAAAAAGAAAGTGACAAACAGTAGTAGTGGCTCCGCGTGCTTTATTATTTTATTAATATTTTCATGCACATTTTTAGCTATTTACGTTTTTACAACCTCAACAAACCAGATGTTTTTCACACTCCGCTGCACATGAACCACGTTTCACTGTGCAGAACGTATCGTCCAACAACCTGCTTCTCTGCATATCATTATTAAATTCATGTTGCATTTATTTAACATATTTAGACATATGGAATAAATACATTTTGATAAAATTCCCAATATAAAGCTAGATTTAGGCTTTATTTCCTGATGGAAAATGTAACTCTTCTAACGTTTTCTGTCTCTAATAGTGCGATTTTTTTCCAATTTCTAAAAACAAAAAAAGCCTTTTACACCCGTTAGTGGGTTTTGTTTCGCACACTGTCCAAAAAAAGACATTAATCACTATTGTATTTGATCTATTAAACATTTTCTGTAAAAATAAGTAACTAGTTTTTAAGCATCACAGTTCATTTTGAGGATTCTGATTGATTAATATCCACGGTTTTCTCCATGAGCTTAGAGAATTCGTGAAATGCATCATCCAGAATGAGGAAAGAAGTATGAAAAAGGTAAAACAAACAAGACAAAAATCCATAAAATGTCCAAATATTTCCCTCAGACATGCAGGGCTCGTTTGAATTTCTAATTATTTTGCAGTTGTGATGCTGAACTGTAAAAACACAGAAAATTTATTACCAAACACAGGAAGACCTCATCTCTCCTTCACTGCATCCCATCATCCCTCTTCTTCCACTTTCTCTCCATCTTATCCTTCACTAAATTTGACTTGATCGCCGGTTGAGCTCTCTCTTCATTAGCCTCGCTAATCCAGGATTTAGTCTGAACCAGAATCCAGCAGCTGGAAGCCCTTCTCCTCCTCAGCGACGCCTCACAATCATAAAGACTTCCGTGTGCAGCGGAGTCTAAATGCAGCTAATCATCATGGTAACAGTAAATGGTCATCGTGTTTTGTTTCGTGCCTAAGGACATTTTACCACGTGAAATGGAAAGTTCAACACCCAAATTTATACCTGAGGATCAGGAAAGTTGGTGAACAGACTGACCTCTTGCAGCCCACATGGTCAGTTTTATGAAGAAGTCTGATCATCGCCCACCTTTAGGCAGATATCACATTAAAAAGATGATCTTTGACACACATCTACCTGCTGCATTAAGGAGTTTGTACCTCGTTGAACTAAAGCAATAAGTTAACTTGATATTTTAAAAGTTCAGTACAGTGAAGTAAGTTATTACTACCAACTTATTAACATTATTTCTAGTTGTCACAAACACAAAAACCTGCTTTATTATTGAGAAAGCTGATTTAGACATACAATTAACTCCCCTTTGACCTTCAAATTTACTAACATCCTTTATCCTTGGGGTCAGTTTGACTCCAGCAATTTAAACCTACGGAAAATTCTTAAAATTACAATTGTTCCCCAAGTTTATGTGTCAGGTACTTTGTGTCTGTTTGCTGACTACCCAAATAGCCAAATAAAGCACTTCTAGACCCAGTCCTCTTATACATCCAAAATACCATATCAACCAAAATCCAGCAAAATTCACTGGCTTTTGGTTGATTTTTATGTGAATGTTCTTAAGAACCATTTTTAACTTTTCTTTTTTTTCCGCCAAAAATGTTCAAAGATTTCCTAAAAATGTTGAAAATGTGGACATCAGAAGTTTCACTGTGAAAATATATTTTTTCCACATTTTCAAACTTTAAAACGGGTAAATTTTGGCCCGCAGGACGACACGAGGGTTAAAGGTTGGAAAACTGTGAAAAAACTTTGATAGAACACTATCTGTTAGCACTCCTTTTTACGGTTTAATGGTTTTGGCTGCTAATCCTGCTAATCAAGCATGGAGAAATGGTGAAAAAGTCACGATTCACAACCAGAGCAGTCACTGTTCCGTCTCTAAATCCTCCTCTAGCCAACAACAACTGAAACGTCTAAAAGTTTCCTCGTTCTACCAGTTTTACTGAGGGTATCAGGGTAGAAAATATTAACACCAGTAAGAAAAGACAACAGAGTTTCATCCTGCAGCATTATTCGATTTAAACCGTCTTTCCAAACAAACAAACACGTGTCAGAGAGTTCATTTCCACTGTCGCTGAACTAAAAGTTTAGTTTTGGAACTGCTTAAAGTAAAAATCCCCACGTCCAGCTCCTGATTTTGCAGCTGTACACATAGAGAAAGCAGAAGATTCATTCTTGTTACTTCAGTAACAAACACCATGGCTGTGTGGCAGACTCCTAAAGATTTGGATCCTTTTTTCCTCCCAAAATCCGCCTGGTGTCTGAGCTCTCCTGTACACAGCATGTCCATTACCCGCTGACCTTCATGTTAATGGATTTGCCGTGTTCGTAGCCAAATGAAAGGAGCGAGTCAGCTGTGCACAGGGACCCAGTGACTCCTGTTACACGCTATAAACACGGGACACTCTCTCACAGAAAAGTTCAAACGCATCCTCGGGGTGTTTGTGTTGGAGATCAGATGAGCATCTGCCCCTCATCGTCTCACTCTTCCTCTGCATCCTCTTCCTCCTGCTCAGCCTCACGCTCCATCGTGCAGTTTTAAGATGTAGCTTCTGATTTCTCATGTAAAGTGAAAGTGAAAGGATGACATTAAAACAGCGGCTTATCTCCTATTAGATAAGGTGGAATGAAGGGAAGCCTAAATGTGTGAACTGTTCTCTCTAAATCACATCGTGTAAACGCACCTGAAACACATGAAGCTGAACAAACAGACTGTATCTTATGCAGTCACTTAGCTTCATATGCTAATTTGGTTGTTTTTCTTTATGTGCTTTCATGAGAATGAGTCCAGATCTCTGTTATTAATCGCATTATCATGTTCTGCAGCAAATAAAACGCAGAACTAAACCCATTATGGAGTTTAATGAAAGGTTACTGTTTCCAGGATGGATAATAGAGCTATTATTAAAAAATAATCACTTAAATAAAGTTACAGACTGACTCAGAATCAGCTGACTAAATAAAAGTTTAGCTAAGTGGTTTAAATATCACTGATTGTCTCATGGAGCCTCGCTGTAATCAGGACATCCGCTGTATTTGCATTCAGGGCTGAAACCAACAGTCATTTCCATTGTTGTTTAAACAAATTCTTTGTTTCTGCTATAAAATGTCTGAAAATGTTTCCCAGAGCCAAACATGATTCCCTCAAAAGTTGTGTTTTGTCCGAAAGATATTTATTTTAATGTCAATGAGGAGCTTAAAAAAAAAAAAGAAAAATCCAAATGTAGAAGCTGGAATCAGAGAACTTCTACTTTTAAAGAAATGACTCAACTATCAAAACAGTAAGCAATGAACTTAATAGTCAACTAATTAACTGTTGCATCTCTAGAAAAACACATTCATACTATAACATTTAACACTGCTCAAGCAAAAAGCCAAAAGAAAACTATAAAAAATATCAATGTCCACATCAAAAATCTGTATTTTTACAAATGGTCATCTATTCTTTTACACTGTCTGACTATAAAATTACACTATTTTTAAAAACTGAATTACATATTTCATACATATTTTAAGCAAAACATGCAGAAACAAGGACTGGAACGTGGATAATATTTATTTTAATGTTTTGTTTAGGTAAATTACAGATAATTCATATTTATATGTTGACTTAAAAACAAAACAGGCCAAACTACACAAAATATCCAGATCAAAAAATTATATTTTTACAAGTTGTTCCTTTCCAGCAAGTTTTACTGTATTCAAATCTGACAAAAACACAATTATTTAACAGGTATTTGTGGTTGTTTTTCACAGTTTTGACAGTTTTTAAACGTTACAGTATTCCACGTTTTTTTATTTTATTTTTGAAAAGTGTAGCTAGCAAGCATAAATGTAGAATATTTAAAAAAAGATAAAAAAGAAACACAAAGATTTCACATAGAAGGATCGGCCTCCAAACATCAGGTCTCTGGTTGAACCTGAACTACACGTCCTCCCTCGACTCTCTTCCTCAACATTTTCTGTCTCTCATAATGAAACTACCAAAAAAGACAAAAATATATTTTTTAAAAAACTGTACAAAAATCAAACAAAAAATTGATTTAAACACTTCTGTTAGGTCTCAGTGACAAAAAAAAAAACCAATGTGCTCACAGGCTAGATAACTGGGTCAATAAATAATTGCGGGACTTTTTGTAACATTTTTGCTGTTTTCAGGCCTAAAATCAACATGGCCGCCTATAACCAAACACCACATGGCATTATTAGAGAAAGATTCTTCTGAATATTATATATACAATTGAGTAAAATTGAAATTGAAAGTTATTTCTAAAGATATTGTAGTAAACCTGTTGACTACTTTATATTAAATAACTCAGAAAGCCTTGGAGTCTTGCCAGTCTTTTCTTCAGGAGGAAATGACATCATGTGGAGCAGGTCATGTGATCTGGAATTAACACACTTCCTGGAGAGGTGTTTTTGTAATGGGGAACTTAGTTGAAAGTGATTTAATTTATTTTCCATATAAAATTTGACATATTGCCAAAAAAGAAATATCTATTATTATCTCAACTTAATAAAAAGAACACAATCCAAACTATTTCTGAATCAGCTCATTTTATTATTGTTTAGCCAATTAGAAGGTGGTTGTTATTAAATTCAGATGGTTATTTAGTTGACAATTTAGTGATATCTAGTCATTTTTTATTAATAAGTGATTGTTTCCATACTAAATAATTATGGACTTTGTAAAGACATGATTATAAGGAACATAAAAAACTTTTTTTTTTTTTTTTTAAACTTTTCATGAAAATGTATGCCAAATGTATCCCATGGACTTCAAAAAATCCTCAGTTATAAATTGACCTGGACAAATTTTGAGTCATTTTGGACAATTTTCTTGTCATTTTCAACAAGTTTTATGTCAGCTTGGATCGTTTCTCGTCATTTTGGATCATTTTTGTGTGTTTGGGGCAATTTTCAAGTCATTTAGGACATATTTCATGTCATTCTGGACTAATTTTCCGTAATTATGGAAGATTTTAAAGTCATTCTGGACGGGTCAATCCATAATTACAGGACTTTTTGTAACATAGTTGACATTTTAGTGATATCCAGTGATTTTTTATTAATAAGTAATTGTGTCCATAATAAATAATTATGGCATTTGTAAATACATGATCATAATGAACATAAAAAACTTTTTCCTTTTTTTTTTACTTTTAATAAAATTGTATGCAAGACATCCCATGGACTTCAAAAGTCCCTCAATTATAGACTGACTGAACTCCACCCACTCTTCTCAGTTATCCTGCAGCAGCACACAATAAAACTAAACTCTACATTGTGCAGAGGAGGATTAACTTGTAGGTGGAGTTTTGAAGCGTCTCCTTCAGTCCAAACTAGACGAAGCCATTGAGGACACCGACACACTCTGGAGTATTTTTATCTTTTTTTTTTTTTAACCTCCTGTTCATTTTTCATTGTCTCTCGTCCCCTTCACTCCTCCCTCTCTTTCTTCCTGTCTTTCTGGACCTCCCCTCTCCTCCTCCTCCCCCTCTTCCTCCCGTCTGTCTCTCCCTCTCTCCTCCCTCAGCAGCTTCTAACGCGATTCAAGGTGACAAGTTCACATCGTCTTCTAGAGAGCCGTTCTCTCCTGACCTACTTTAACTGGCTGCTTCACTGCAGCGCGCTCATGAAAACACACTCGCTGAGCCGGGCACGGCGACACGAACACAAACACCCAGAGTAAAGCGTAGACAATCACTGGATCCTAACTGTAGTTCTATCAGCATAATAGAGAAATAACTGCACGGCTGCACACGCTGATGTACGCACAGACAGGTATGGAGCTCTAATAAAAACTGGATTTCTTGTTCCGTTTGCTTCACGTTCAGCACCTTCTTTGTTTACTTTTGTTGTTCTACTTTGAAAATGTGCACTAATATGTAAAACTAATAAATCTATCCTTGAGTTTAACCCTCATGTTGTCCTGCAGGTCAAAATTGACCCGTTTTAAAGTTTGAAAATGTGGGAAAAATATATATTTTCACAGTGAAACTTCTGATGTCCACATTTTCAACATTTTTGGGAAATCTTTGAAAATGTTTTGGTGGAAAAGAAATGTTAAAAATATTTCTTAAGAACATTCACAAAAAAATCAACCAAAATCCAGAGAAATTCCACTGGATTTTGGTTGATTTTTTTGTGAATGTTATTAAAGAAAATATTAGAAGTTTTACTGATATATATGTAATCACTTTAGATATTTTTAGGATTTTTTGGGAAGATTTTTACTCATTTTTTGAAAATATTTATAAGAATTTTCTTGCCAAATTTGGGGGATTTTTTTTAAAATAAAACTTTTAACAGAAACTTTTAAGGAATTATTGGCATTTTCTTCCTGAAGGTTTTGCAAATTTTCAGAATTTTGGGATTTTTTTCAGACAAGCAAACAATATTTTTTGGTGCCCGTAAATGAAGACAACAGGAGGGTTAATCGCCATATTTTCAGTTGTGGTCATTTTTAAATTAACGTTCAATACATTGCAACTTCAAAATTATTCTAGATACGAAAGGTTTAGAAGCAGAGCGGTGTAACTCACAAAAAATCTGAGTTTTATATCATTTCTGTAATATTTTATGGTCTACATTTTAGTGGCAAAGTGGTTGAACTCTCCGAACCCTCAACGCAGATACAGCAGGTCCTCGACCTACAGCGTTTCGTGGTTGTCACCATCTCCCATAAATTTATTGACAACGTTAAAACTAATTATGCGTGGGAACTAGTGAGCGAAGCGGATGAATACGTCGTCACGCAGCGCTATATGAGGTTTTGTGTACATTCGCCAGTAGTACGCCACATTGGATTGTGCTACATTTACATTCATTTATTTTTACCGTACAGTGTTTTGATGTCCTAGGTTATGATTTTACCGCTGTGTTAGCATAGGTGAGTGACACAGGTACTTATGTACAAATGTGAGTTCTGACTTGAGGCGAAAATCGCGTTCCATGGCACCGTAGGAACAGAATTACCCCTGTATAGCATTACAGTGCTGTGTTGAATGTGAGACCATTCTGGAAAACTTTGTGCCCATTTTTCAAATGCCTTTTTCGCATTTTCAAACCAATCCAACAGTCCAACAGTGTCACAGTTTTCATCCAGATTCAATGCATCCAAAAGTCAGACCAAAATGCTTCCACAAAAAACCCCACCAAAAAAAACAACAAAACCATATAAAAGAAACAAGAACAACAAGCCGACAAAGAAAATGACAAGAGCTCCCACGGAAACAATGCTGCAGAAAACAATGCAACCCAGCAGAAAGATTTCTCCACAGATCAGAACAGAGTTGGCTGCAGCTCCGGCTCATTACGCCTACTCTCTGTACAAAACGCTGCCTGCTTCACAAAAAAAAATATCATACACACACATATTGTAAAGTCACCTTTTAACAAAAAAAACAAAAGCTGAACTGCTAGTGGGATGAAGGAGGAAGAACTTCAGCAACCAAAAGAACACAAAACCCACGAATGAAGCTCCGCGTCTTCGATGAAAATCAGAATCACAGCAGCAGATTCTTATTGAATAACTGGAGGAAAAGCATTAACGTGACCCAAACCCAGCTGAGGGGGGAAAACATTCCACCACCATCAGCGCTTCCTCTGCTCACACTGGGGGTTAGCGCCTCGGGGACGGTCGGGGTAAAAAGAAAAGCGTTTGGGCGTCTGCTGGCTGGAAAGACAGGCCGAACCAGGCTAAACCAGGCTAAACCCTGCTGGCAGCGGGATGTGTAGCGAGACGCACTGACCTGGAATCAGGAATGTTAGACTAACACTGCTGAATGATTCATTGGCAACAATGTCGATTAGGGCGACACCTTCATCTTTATTTGATATCAAGGCCAAGGAGAGTGGAGGGGAGGGAGGGAGGTGGGTGGATGGATGAGCAGGGAAGAAGAAGAAGAAAGGATGGAGGCTGAAGTTACACCGCCAGAGTGTAAATCTCCAAACATCACAGGAAAGTGGATGAAGGTTGGAGCAGCTCGTGTAGACCACATTGCAGAACCGTGGATTAACAATGAAGCTGCAGTAGAAGGTTGTGGTTTTACTGAGCAGCTTCCACTGGGAATGTATGCAAATATCACCGCAAAGCCCGGTGCTGCTGGAAGACAGCGCTGTGATCGGTTTACTTTTCCTAAATTAATCAGGACAAGAAGCTCCTAAAGACAAAAGTACTGCGAGAAGCACTGGCAGGCTTTAATGTTCACAGTTTTAAAGTGTCAGACAACCCAAATAAATCTGCAAATTCATGCAAAAATGCAATCTCGTTCACTGAAAATGTTTGTTTTAAAAAAAAAAAAAAAAAAAAAAAAGCCAAACCTGCTCCATAAATGTACAGACTGGATCGTTTATTCTCAGTCAAAACTGATTAATCATAAATGGAAGGTAGCAGATTATTTCCATTTATGTAAATCATTATACTGCATTTTCTAAAAAAAAAAAAAAATAAGATGAAATTAGTAGTAAAATGTGGAAAAAAAATCCCATAATGCTGAGGTTCCTGAACTGATATTTTCAAATGGTTACCTTTTCCAAACACATATTCACATTTTTACATAAAACATACCAAAACTACACATATTCATATTTGATAAGAGCAGCAGCAAATATTTGCTTGATACATGATTATCAATCCCACTAGATTCTGATGACATGATCTGATTTAAGTGTTTACGCTCTAATTGCAGCCCCAAAAACGACGCTGCTATCCACCTAAATTGCTCTCCGTCATGTTTATTTCATCGCTTTACCGCTGCTGTTTTTTCAACCAACCAATTACACATCAGACGGGGCAGGACTCATCCCCCTGGTAACCCAGGAAATGAAGGAGAAACTTTAAAAGTGTTGTGAAAAGGTCATATTTGAACAAATAGCAAGCAAGTTAGTGTGATGCATTTTAATTTAGCTAAAGAGTTGAGTCGAATACCTTTGGAAAAATTTCACTCAAGGTAAAATAATTCAAGTTTATATGCCGTAATTCAAATTATCATGAGTAAGTCTGAAAATTAAATGTTAGAACAGAACTGGGAGCGGAAACTAAGAAGAAAAACTTTCTTCATTAGTGATCAGCAGTGTTGTTAATCAATAATCCATAATGCTAATGCTGATCTTGCTGTTTTAGTCGATATGCACACGCTATTGGTAGCAAAGGCAGCTCTAGTGCAATGCCTATAAAAAGTATTCACCCCCCTTGGATGTTTCGCCCTTTTGTTGCTTTTATACATGAAATCATTGTAAAATTACACTTTTTTTGACAAGAATTTAGAAAAAAAGATCCTCTTTAATATCAAAGTGAAAACAGATTTTTACAAAACCATATCAATTAATTAAAAATATACACACGTGGACAAAATTGTTGGTACGCCTCAGTTAATGAAAGAAAAACCCACAATGGTCACAGAAATAATCTGACAAAAGTAATCAATTTTTTAAATTAATTCTGTTGAATCACGGTTCAAAAGCAATGTCTGATTTTCACTGGTTAATTTTCATAGGATTTTTATTTATTATTCCATTTGTCAGATTCAAATTATTTCTGTAACCATTGTGGGTTTCCCTTTCATTAACCGAGGCGTACCAACAATTTTGTCTACATGTGTATAAGGTAAATGATTGCATAAATATTCAGCCCCTTCAGGTCAGTACTTAGTAGATGCATGTTTGCTTGTGTTATAAAATTATAATAATGTTGTGATTAAATGCTCTTAATGATTTCAAACTACTGTATAACTGTGTGACTGTGAACTCATATAACCCCATGTACCCAGTAAATTTCCATGATTAACTTTGACCTTGAAAATATAACAAGTCAGTTGAAACTGGCTGCTCTGAAACTGATAATACCGATGTGAGTGGTTCATGTGCCTGTTAGAAAAGCTAAACTCTTTCTTTATATTGTCAGTCACACGTTCAGACTGTGTTCTGTTCAGGTTGATTCCTTGCGCAAGTAAAACATTCACTTTGACTTAAGAGATGACTGAGTATTCTTCTGAGCAAACAGTATTCCACTGAAGAATTTCCTTCACATGCTGCAATCACAGCTCTGAGTCTGTGTGGATTTGTCTCAGTCTGCCTGAACATCTAGACACTGCAGTTCTTCTCCATTCTTTCTTGCAAAACAGCTCTGTGGTATAAGAAACACCGCCCTAAATACAATCAGTCCTGACTGGAGTCCATTAAGTGTCTCAGGAGTCTCTGTCATGAGGCCCGTTACAGATAAACCCCCCACAATGCTTCTGCTTATCAACACAGAACTGCCCGTAGAGTGATCACCTCCTCAGCTGACGTGTTAAACAGCAAGCAGGCACTATAGCTAATATATAATATATGCTCTAACATGCATGTAAACAACTCTGATGTAAACCGAGGACCTCCAGTACACTAAATGATCCTGTGAAAAACGGCAACCCAACGGAAGCCCATGGAACCCATATAAGCAGGCAAGGCTGGAAGTACAACCTCTCTCTCTCTGTCTACACTTGTGAGCTGAAACCAAGGTCACACTGACCTAGCAGAAATAAAAAAGAGGCGGTGGTTAAACTTTTGATACGATTACATCATTCACATCCTGATGGGTTGTGGCTTTCCAGAACAGAAGAGGAGTGTGTAGGAGAAGTTTGCATCGGTATAAAAGACTTTGTGTGGTCAGTTAAAATCTCCAGATTTTGCTCATGTTTGTTCTTACAGCCTGTATTGAATAACCATTGTTTGCATCAGACTCTGAAGATGGCTTGAAGACTTTTTCTTGAGAACTTTTTGAAGACTCCAACTTTTGATCCAGAATAGATTTTTGACTACATGTTTGATGAAGCTACCGGATCATCCCTGGCCTTTAGCAGGCAGAATGAGTCACAACAGGATCCTCTACTATCAGCTTTCCTTAATGCAATGTAAAGCTATTCTTTTGTCAAACATATAGATTTGACTGATTTTAATAAATTTCATGCATTTTAAGTATATATTATGTAGGACAATCCCATTTCTTTGGGACTCAATATCGACAGACACTAAGTATTAAATTACTTGGATCAGATGCAAAAAATCCTTGAAGGGTTTGTCCCTAGCTTGGACTGATCCACAGAACACTATTCCAGCATGTTGTCAAGCTCATGCACACAACAGGGGCAGCGGGGAAAGATAAATCTGGCACCTGCTGTCTAAATATGCCAACTAGTTAAGTATTATTCTCTCTTATACTGCCCATTCAGTAGTACATGATGGTCTGGCTGCACCTCAGTATCATTCTGCTACAGCGATAGAAAAAAAAGAGGCTCTGGATGGTTTGTATTCCTTCAAACCAAAGATATTGCCTCAATGTTCCCACCAAATAGTTGATGGTGGAATTGTTCTGGTAGAACATGTGCATGCAGGGGGGCTGGCGCTGTAATTGAAATGCATAATCTAGCCAAAAAAACTTTCAGTGTGGTCGGATGCTGCCCAGAGGTGGTGGTTGGAAATTTGAAAACGATTTAGGAAGGGAAGGACTGAAATGAGCAGCTAACGTCAGGCTAATACCCACAGTCTACATCCGGGAAGTCTGACCAGTTGAATATCATCTTTTTCTACAGAATTACGCCTTCACCTTCCAGCAGATGTTGTGTAACACGACGCATGCAGCTGTCGTGTTTTGTGAGTCCGGAGCTCCATGAAGGGCAGCAGAGGTGGAGAAATCATCACGGAGAGACCGCTGTTGTGGGTCGCAGCTGGAAACAAGTCCAGCCGGCCTGCGAGAAACCTGGCAACCAGCAAAACCAGCTGGCAACACAACAACTGCATCCCAACATACACAAACAGCTCAGAACCGGGCTGCGAGTGTGTGCTGGCGTGTGGAGGGGGGCACGCTGTAGGCGGTGTGTGGCTGAGATGTGTGAGTGTGCAGCATGGAGGCAGACAGAGAGGGCGATGAAGGGGTGAAGGAAGGGTCAGACAAGGAGGAATAAGTGGAAACTGTCTACTTTTCTCTCCGTCAGTCTCCGGGGAGATCTCAGCACCTCACTGTCTGATTCCCTCACTGTTGTCATTCTGCCTCTAACGTGGATAAATCTGAAATTGCACCTGCTTCTCTCTACTTGTTTGGCCTTTTAGCCACACTAATGGGAGCTAAAAATGCTCTTCAGAGCGAAAGCATCTGAAGAAAACTAAAAAAAAACTAACAAGAAATGACAGTTTCAGAACTGAACTTCCAACGGCAACTTCTCTGTTGGCATAAATCCTAAAAATGAGGCAAAACACAGTAACTTGTACAAATGAAACATCTCTCTGGGTATGTGTCCACTACATCCGGCAATGAAACGCACCACATTGCAGTGTAGAAAATAAAAAATATTTACAAGAATTTTCTTGCCAGATTTGGGGGATTTTTTTTTTTTAAAATAAATTTTTCAAGGGAAACTTTTAAGGAATTATTGGAATTTTCTTCCTGAAGGTGTTGCAAATTTTCAGAAATTTGGGGAGTTTCTTGCTGAACTTTTGGATGTTTTTCAGACAAGGAAACAATATTTTTTGGTGCCCGTAAATGAGGACAACAGGAGGGTTAAATGCGTTATTTTTTTTAATCACATTAAATTTTCTGTAATTAATTAATCGAAATTAACACATTAAAGTCCCAGCCCTCGTAAAAAGTAAAGCATCATCCTGAAAACCCAAAATTAACCTGAAACTACCTCACTAAATGCAAATCCTGCTTCCTAGTCCACAACTCTGTCCTCCATCAGCATCACCACTGGGATTTTTAGTACCCAACATGTTGTAGCATTGCAGTACAGAGGTACAGAAAGCATTGATGTCGTGTTTATTCCACGTTGGAGTCACTCTAAATACCAGTTTCCTACTTGTAAATACCATTCATGTAATAGTCCAAGTTATAATTGCAGCTAGCAGTAGATCTGACTCCTTGCTAAATCACAGAGAAGTGCCTGAAAAGCAAACAGAGCTGCTCCACGTCGTCCAGAGTTGGTCATTTGAGGTTGTGTAATGGATATTTAGCTAAAGTCGCCATGCACAGTATTTTAATTCCTACACAACCAACCTTACAGCTTCCTCCACGCTCATTAGAAACCTTTTTCCATCCTTCGTGACGTGGATGTGATCTGAGTGCAGCTATAACAGGAACATCTCTGCCCACAGCCACTTTAATCAGCATCAGCAACATTTCTCCAAAGCACACACAAACAGAGGACTGAACACCAGCACCACAGTCATATTCTCATCACACACACACGGACACAGAGCCCACCGAGAACATCCTGAACTTCAACACATGACGGAGCTAATTACAGGAGATTTGATTTGAAGCGCTGGAGCCACAGATTGAACAAACAGGCAGGTCTGCTGGGCTCATATCTGCTGATAATACGACCGGATCCGCTGAGCCGCTCATAATACCTCAGGAGGCAAACGTGCACATGTTTGGACACATGTTCGCCCTCGTACACGCACCGGCAGGTTCACAGAAGCCCAACATGGAAACACCTAAACAGAAGGAATATATTCTGCAGGACAAGATCGCACAGTGCTCAAGGAAATTTGATGTTTATATGAAACTGTTTCTGTGGATCTGTTGGTTTAACCAAAGAGTGGAAATAAGCTTGAGTATTTTTAAGGTTTATTTTGAGGCAACACATCATAAAATGACAGCATATGGAGCATCCAAAATGGCAGATCACACAAAATAGCCTGAATCTTGATGCTGAAATTGCAGAGCTGGATTGCCTGAGACGTTTCCTCCGCCGTCCTCCACTTTCAGTCCTCTCACAGTGAGTCACTAAAACACTGCTACAGGTGCAGGAGGAGAAAAACATACAGCGTCTCTTGGGAAAATGCCACTGAAAAGTGTTGTTCTGCTACAACCACTGTAAAAAACACAGAAATACAGCCCTGCTTCATTCCTGCACTGGGTTCAGATGACTGGAACATGCAGAAAGCCTTCATAGAAAGTATGCAGCATGTAAAGAAGTTTATTTCACAGATGTTCGGGTTGCATGATATGTTGTTTCAGCTGGGATGTGACCATGTGTTTGAGTGACATCGCACTTCCTGTTACAACTCTTCTTGTTGCTTAATGACTAATCTACAAGAGAAGTCTGCAGGGATGAGAATGACAAATGGAAAAAAACTCGGAAAATGTCTGCCGAAGCCCTCTACAGGCAGCCAAAAAAAAGCCACTGCGACTGGTCAATGTTCATGCCCGTCCTACATTTCTGCCCTCGGATTGGTTCGGAGGTTAGGGTTAGAAATCTCATGTTATGTGAGGTTTGTTTTTGGGGTGATATCTGGCAAAATAATTTGCTTCAGGATTGATAAAGTTTTATCTTTTTCCCCAAAAATGCATGGAAAAATGCAGGGCACAAGTTTAAACATAAAATTCACACAAAAGTGGATTATTATGCAGCTCCAACAGAACTCTAAATGAGTCTGACTGTCCACTTTTTTAAAGACAACTTCCCACTCACAGGCCGATGCTTTGTAGTGAATCAGAAGAGCCGACTCCCAACATTAACAATATCCTCGCAGAAACCATGTTGCTGGATCCTAGGTTAAAGAAGCTTACCTTCAGTGACAACATAGATGCTGACAAAGCCCTGCAGAGAATAAGAGCAGCAGCAGCAAAATGTAGCGCAAACAGCCAAACACCTCCAACATTGGAGGGCCACAAACTTCTGCTGTGTGGAGGCTCTTTGGTGAAAGAGCTACCAGAGATGCTTCAAGGAGAAATCCTAGAGCTGATGCTGTAATGGAGCTGAGATCATATCTAGAGGAAGCCCTCATCCAACCAGCAGATGACCCACTGAGCTGGTGGCAGGCCGAGGTCTTCTCCCACCTGCTGAAGGTGATGGAGGAGAGACTGTATCGTGGCAACTTCTGGGAGAATCTTCTCAAGAACAGGATAGATACTCATTGAAAGACAAAATCACATCAGCCCATCCAGGCTCAGGGAGCTGATTTTTCTGAACCTGCACTGAGGACATTTATACTGTTTGAATACCAAGATCGGTTCTGTTTCTGTTCTGGTTCTGTGGGTTTATGTGCAGTGTTTTGTTCATTTATTTTTTTTGTGCAAAAAAAGTTTGATTAAAATATTGAACAAAAGTAAGAATGCCTGCTTCTATACCAGAACAAATGAACAAAATGAGGCAATTATGAGGCTTCTGATAAAAACACAGAATGCAAAAGGGTTTATCAATACACAAATCATTCATATGTGCCAGGTTAGGCTAAAAAATGAGGCTACAAATAAATCTAAAATAGGAGCCGTTTGGGAGCCAAAAGAGCCGGCTCTCTGAAAAGAGCTGAACTTCCCATTGCTAAAGTTAACTGTGGCCTCAATGAGAGACATCAAATCTGTATAACAACAGATAAAGCAGTGAACAGAATGAAGGCTGCAGCTCTAAATCAACAAAAGGACCAAAAGGCCATAATACTCTGGCCACAGGGTGCATCTTGTAGTTGGTAAATTATACACTTGCTATGTATGGTGTTTCTTCATGTTGTCAAAAAACGAAATATTGCAATGTTAGCTTTTCCGATATGCAGCCGTTGATATCATATAATTGATATCAGCATTATTGTTTATTGTCCAGTATTCTGCACTTATGTCATAACTGTGTTAAGTTATTTCTAATGGTAATCTAATGTTTCCTGCTGGTGCTACTTTCCAGTAAAAGTATGAAACTGCTGAAAAATGAGGCTGAAAAGTGATGTGTTTTGTTCCTGAGGTTACTGCTGACAGCTATCATTCATCAAAAACCGCACCAACAACAAAACAGGAAATGTAGTCTGGAGCATTTTGTCTTAATCAGATCTCTTTTAAATATTGCAGAGAGCAACACAAAGCAGATCCAGTGACCTGCTGTATGAGGAAAACCTCCAACTCCTCTGCAAGGAACCAAAGAAAACTCTTCAGCATGCACAGAATAAAGTAAGACTTCACAGGCTCTTTACGTGATAAAAAAAAAAAAGGCAGATTATTGACTGACCTCTTTATTAAAAAAATATGAGTTTGTTGAGTTGAGCTGTAAAGAAACAGACCAGCTGCTCTTTGTTGGATTTTCTAAGAAAGCAGCTGCTGCACTTGCTGTTAATGTTAAATATAAATGAGTGATATGGATGCGTCTGAACTGCTTTTAAGCCTGTCAGAAATAATTCAGGTCCTCAAACATGTTCTTCACAATCATTTTTTAAACTTTATTATTCAATACGGAGAGTTGAAGAGAGACAAGAAAGTGGGGGGTTAATATTAATGTTAAGGTCTCCTGGAATTTTTACACTTTGAGGGCCGGATTGGGCCCTCTGAAGGGCAAGTTTTGGCCCGTGGGCCGCATGTTGGACACCCCTGCTCTATAGCAACCACAGCTAAAGACAATATTTATTTGGTCTGAATTTCACTGTGGTAAAAACAACAGATAAACCTCTTAGATTCCTTCTGAATGCTGAAAAGTGTTGATAAGCCACAATTAGCTTGGAAATGCCCATAAAGTCAAACTGCTCTTACTGAGCTCGTATTTTGATCTGTTTATCTCTCGTCCTTTTAGAAAACGCTTGTGGCCTTCTAGTCTGCAGGCTCAGCGTTGGGAGTCTCTGCACTAAATCATTGTTCAATAAAAATGGATTTACAACCATATGAGCCCAAACGTTCAGACAACCCACCGGTGAGATGAATCACGATCTCATAACAGCAGAACATGTAAAGGTCATGGATGAATTAGACGGTGAGCTGTGTTGGATCAGGCTATAAAATGAAACCAGCGTGTGTTAGCAACAGACATTTGGTCAATAAAAAGAAGAAAACTGAAAGAATGTTTGACAGTTTCATCAGACGTTTAAAAAGAGGTTGCATGAATAAAACCAGCCTGCTCTTTCCCTGGTTAATAACAGCCCATCATCTCCATCATACCTTCATGATGGAGCTCCTTCACCCTCCATCACTCTAACATTGGTTGCTATGGTGCCTGCCTGTGTAAGATGGGCTTTGTGGTTAAAACGCCTGCATCCGTCACCACCTCCACCTCCAAACCGCCTGCTGGGAGGCTTAATGGACTTAATGTTGGAGTGTGTTCAGAGTGGTGCAGCATCTTCATTGTGTATGCATGTTCATTGTATTCTTCAGGTAATATTCCTTTAGTGGTACCAGGCATTGAAATGAACAAGAAATTGAAGAAAACAAGGGTGGTCTAATCATTTTTTCCTGGACTGTATATTCTGTACACTGGACGCGTTTCAGTGCATCCCATTGGTGGATCGAATTTAAATGCAGCCACAACACTTGATCTGATCACTAATCCAGTGCAGGAAACGTGACTTCATGTAACCGAGAACACGACCAACAGCAGATGATCCGGTGGTGATAAAAACCCAAACAAGAGGCTGTAAAGGTTGACTGTCCCCTTTGGGTGGAACTCCAACACACTCTTGCAGTCACCTTGCTTTTTTGGACGCGTTTCCAGAGAGATTTGTCAGATTTGCTGGGTTCACACCTCCGATCAGCACAACAAATTTTAGTGATGAAAGTGACTCTGACTCCCGACGCCCACCTCCTCCTTTTCCTCACTTCATCCCACACTTCTTCCCTCTCTTTCCTTCTTCTCCTTCACCACCCTCTCCCTCCTCAGCTCTCATCTCTGCTTCTTTTTCAGTTTCTCAGCTTTTTCATCGTCGCCTCTTTTCTCCTGCTCCTCCCCCATCACTTCCACCGCAACTTTCCTGTCCTTCTCCCTCTTCTACAAACTCGTCATCACCTCGTTCTCTCTAAACCGTCATTCTCCTACTCACTTCCTGATCTCCTTCACCTTGTCTTATTTTGTATCCTGCTTTATTTTTCTTTCTCCTGCTGCCTCCTCAACAGCACCCTCGCTCTCCTATTCTCTCGTTTAGATCTCCTCCTTCCCATCACCAGCCTCACCTCTTTTACATCACCTCCTCCTCACCTTTTCTGTCCTTTTCTCTCCTGCCTCTCTTCCTCCATCTTTTCCTTCAACCTTAAAGTCATCTTCACCTCTCTAAAACCATCTTCAGACACAGGATACGTAACATCGCTGCTTCATTAGTCTGGTAAAGTGACAGCATTCTGTCATTCAGTTTTACATCAATGTTCATCCCAATTTCATTCTTTCATTTCCACCTCAGTGACAGGAGGAGCTACGTTACAGTCCTAATATTTAGATAGAGGCCAGATTGGATGAATAATACATGTTAATGATTCATAAACAAAACACTCCATCATAGCTAGTAGGAAACTTACAAACTGTCCAGTTAACTGATAAACAAGTCTGTCTGTCTGCCTCTCTGTCTGTCTGTTGCTTTGTCTGTCGTTCTGTTTATGTCACTGTCTGTCCCTCGGTCTGTCTGCCAGTCTGTTATTCTGTCTCTCTGTCAATCTGTCGTACTGTCTGTATTTTTGTCTGTCTGTTGCTCTGTCAGTCTTTCTCACTGTCTCTCTGTCACTCTGTTTTTCCATTTCTCTGTCTGTCTCTCTGTCTTCCTATCTACCATGTTTAACATTCTGTCCATATCTGGGTGACTTTAATTCCTGGTGAGTCTTGTTGATGTGACCTGTTAGCAGGCGTGGGGGAAATTTCCGATTCTTCGATGCATCGCGATTCAGACGTGGATGAATCTGAATCGATTAACAAACGTCCGAATTTCGATAATTTAAATCTGTTAATTAAAGTAACACAGAAGGTTCTAAATAATGTGGAACTAAGAAGTGCGTTACGCATCATCTCCGGGACACTTTGGATGCGCACCTGGAGCAGACACGGCGACACGCGCAAAGAGGAAAACAAACTTGGCTGACCGCCACCCTTCTCGGCGTGACAGCCAAACAGATCCTTCTAATTTAAAAGCAGACGTGTGGAAACACTTCAGCTTCTACAACGTCAACGGCGGAAGCAAACTAGACAAGAGCCATGTGAAATGTATAGATGCACTGTATGATACACTGGAGCTCAGATACATCATCCCAACGCTATTTCACCGACACAGCCATCCCTACAATACACAATATGCATAAATTATAGATGCATCAATAATCGATTTATAATAAAATCATAGCCCCTGAATGGTAATCCTTATTGAATCGTGAAGTGCCCAAAGATTCCCACCCCTACCCGTTAGTCTGTTTTCATCGCAGTAAAAATTAATTTTTACGGATGTTAGAGTTTGTAAAAGACGTGAAATTGTAAAGAAATTGCATCTTTTATTTTCTCCATGATGTATTTGGACCCACGCTGGAGCTAAAATATGGGAAAAAGACAAACTTTGCCTCATTCAATCTAAGGTATGTTGTGATTGTGTGCATGTTGGTTTATTAATGTAACTGCTTGTAGTTTTGACACAGCCGTGTTGAAACTGACACAGAAATGAGGTCGGACCAAGTATTTTTATGAATGTTTCACTTTGCAGTAGATGGGAAACTGTAGAACAAAGTGAATGAGAGAAGCAAACGGTGTCAGTGGTTCCCTCAATGATGCTTCTGGACAGAAATTGATGCTGAAATGTGTTTCAATTCCTCAATAAATCTGTTAATGCAACTGGAAGCGGTTCAGACTCGCCTGGTGCTGAAACTGATATGGAAATGTTAATGGGCCCAAACTCGTAAACTAAAGTGACCTGAGTGTTCATCCAAACACGAAACCAGAAGTTCAGATGTTGTCAGATTAATGGAAATGTCTGAAACGGCCTTCATAGAGCTGACAGCCTCTAAAAGATGAGATCTACAGACAGAGATGAAGCATATCAACTGGAAACACACTGGAGTAACGAAGAAATCAGCCGACTTTGCTTTACTGACTGAATATTAATCTTTATTAGGCTGTGACGGAGTTATTTAATCATTGTTATTTTCTGAGACTACAGCACTATTCAGAGGGTTTATGTACTTGGAGAAAGAGCAAAGTGAATGAGAAAGGTGTGATTTTAGCCTCAAACTGTGTCTTGTGCCCAAGCTGAGATGTTTCTGGACCAATATTCAGTGTCTCTAGTAATCGGTGATGTTGCGATCGCAACAATTAGTGCAAATTCAACCAATCTCCGTGAATTCTGCACGACCTTGCAATTTTGTCCAATCACTGCAACTTTTCTGCAATTCTGGCCCGCCTCCCGTGAGTTCCACCAATCATAGCAGTCCCCAGTACAAATGTAATGCACATACATCACCGACTTCACTTCCTTGTTTATGGTTTGAAGATGCAGACGTGTCCCATTCTAATGTCTCTCATTTACCAACAAAAATTACTGCTAAAGACCATGAAAAATAATTCCCTGATGTTCTCCACCAAAGCAGAGCTAAACTGTTTCACACCCGTGCAATATTGTGGTAGAATACAAACGAAAATCGACTGACAAACACTTTCCTACCTCCAAACATATTAGGAGAACGTCTGAAAGGAGCGGACCTCAGACCAGACAAATCACCATGATGGAAACTGTTGCATCCAGATCTGTTGGAGCTCTGAAAGAATGAAGGGAAATTAGATTCATTAATGGACGCGACGAGCCGTGTGTGTGTGTGTGTGCGTGCGTGCGTGCGTGCGTGAACATGTGTGTGAATACCAGGATGTGAAATTAACTTTTTAAGCCACTGACAGATATGTCCAAATGTGATTCATTCAATAGTAAATGATCATTTAGTGCCTTAAATCTACCAACCACTTCATGTTAAACCAGCATCTGGCTGCTGCTAGTTTCCCACCGTGGTGTCCCAGCTGGTGGAAATGGGTTGGAGCGTTAAAGAATTAGTTTAGGAAGAAATATTATCAAATAAAATGTTGAAACATGTTCTAAAAGCTGAAAAAAAGCAACTTTTTAGCAACTGTCACTGTCTCCTGCAATTTCATTGCAACAAATATGCTTAAAACATCGCAACTTACATCACAATTTTTAAGAAAAGTTGCTGCAAATTGAGACATTTTAGGACTGCAACAATCTTGAAAAAAAGCCCAAGAAATCCTGGAGAGACTGGTGATGACATGTGGACAAACCCTTCCTGTGAAGTACTGAAAGTGAGATGGAAATGTTATTAGATCCAACAAAGCCAGATTTCTGTTGGGTCTTGCCATCAGATTACTAGAAAGGACTTTGTATTGGAAAGAGGCTCCAGTGTGCATCATCCTCACTCCATCCTTCACATTTTTCTGCTTTGTTTTCTGCTCCCTCGACTTGTTTTCCGCCGCCCTCCCCTTTCCTCACCCCATTTACCACCAACTTCTCCTCCACTTAACCCCTTCCCCCCTCCTCATCCTCACTTTGCCCACTCTCCTCTTCCCCTGCTTTCATTCCTCCTTCCTGAAAACACAAAGCCGAAGCTCCACCAAGTTACATAATGCATGAACTAACCTCCTCCTCCTCCTCTTTCTCCCCTTCCTCCTCCTTCACACCTAATCAAACACGGAGCGGAAACTGTCGAACAAGCAGCATTGTTAGTTTTCGAGGCTGTACACTGGTTGGGGAGGGGGTTACACATTACATGAAAGCGCCTCCTCCCAAAATGTTTGAATATGGAAACAAGCGCTTTGTGTTGTCTTCGGAGTAATGAGCTCCCTGTGTGCCACCACCACATCTGGGCCATTAATAAAGGATGGGGGGGATGAGGAGGGGAGGAGTAAAAAAAAAAAAAAAAATAGAGGACACATGAAACACAAAGCAATACAGCCGACAGCGATGCCACGCTTTGAAGCATCTCCCACTGGGTGTGTGTGTCGATAAGCTAAGGTAGAGCAAACAGACACAGCCGCAAACGCAGAATAAACATCAGTTTGTCACTGTCAGCTGCTAAATTCACAGAGGCAACTGGCTCGGCGCAAGGAAGAGTTCCCAAAAACGATCACATACAAACACACACACACACGTAGAAATGTCGTCATTTTAAAAAGATTCTTGACTTTATTCACCTTTTTATCAGGATGCTTTCTGTTTTGTTTCTTTTTAATAAAGTGCTTCCAAGCAGCCAGAATGGTTTGTCCAAACGTTGGAAGGCTCGTGATGAACGATGTGTCGGCCAGCGGAGGCCCCAGAGTTTCTAACTAGAGCTGACGTCAGCCCAGATCAGTTCAAGCTCGTATCTCCGAGGCCAGTTCGGCAGCCGTTTCACAGCCATATCACCAAATGTGAGCCAAGATTTGACCTTCTGGTGCATTTTCAATGCTACACCTACAATGGACTGTGATCTGGTTTCTCACTTGGCTTTACCCAGAGTTCTTTTTTAGACTGAGACTGAAAAATAAGTTAGAAAAATAGTGTAATAATAATAATTGTAGCCATTATGGAGCATCTTTCTGCACTCAGGCTTAAACTAAATTGGTATAATTCCACCAATCAGTGAATGTGCAACTATCCACGTCAAACTTTAGGACTTTAACTATCATCGCTTCATCATTCAGTCCTGGGTCAATACATTTTCATTTAAAGTAAAAAAAAATGGGTTTTATGTTTATTATGATCATGTCTTTACAAATTCCATAACTATTTATTATGGAAACAATCACTTATTAATAAAAGAATGACTGGATATCACTAAAATGTCAACTAAATAACCATCCAAATTTAATAACAACCACCTTCTAATTAGCTAAACAATAATAAAATGAGCTGATTCAAAAATTGTTCTGATTCTGTTCTTTTTATTAAGTTAAGGTAATCATGACAGATATTTTTTTTGGTGATATATCAAATTTTATCTTGAAAATAACAAATTAAATCACTTTCCACTAAGTTGCCCATTACAACAACACCTCTCAAGGAAGTGTGTTAATTCCAGATCACATGACCTGCTCCACATGATGTCATTTCCTCCTGAAGACTGGCAAGACTCCAAGGCTTTCTGAGTTATTTAATATAAAGTAACGTGTGAGTCAAGTGTCAACAAGTTTACTAAAATATCTTTAGAAATAACTTTCAATTTTGCTCAATTGCATATATAATATTTAGAAGAATGTTTCTGTAAAAATGCCATGAGGTGTTTGGTTTTAGGCGGCCATGTTGATTTACAGGCCTGAAAACAGCAAAAATGTCAACTATGATACAAAAAGTCCCACAATTATATATTGACCCTTCTATTAGACACTCGGGTGAAATGTTGTCACAATTAGTGCATTATTTCTTGAGCCTGAAACATATTTTGCGACACAGTGACCTTCGACCACCAAAATCTAATTAGTTCATCTTTGAGTTCAACAAATTCCCTGATTTATCATGTAAATAAACTGGGACAGACATGAGGGTACACAGAATCATGAGCATCAAAAATCTGATCCAATCACTTTATCCTCAAGAATAAGTGAACCTTTCTGCCAAATTTGAAATAACTCCCTCAGGACATCACTAATCTGTATCATGAGTTCAGGTTTGGCCAAAAATGTTTTTCTGATCATCAAATTCAATCAGTTCATCCTTCAAGTCATACTGAACATTGGTGGCAAATTTAAAGAAATCCCCTCCAGGCTCTCAAGAGATATTTGCGATAATAGAATGAATCCAAAAACGTAAAGCCTCTGTCCATGTGACAGCCGAGGTCAAACTGTTTCAGCTGATAAAAGCAGACCTGCTGGGCATAAACAAGTGTGAGAAGACAAGATCATTTCACTCCTGTTTCAGCCACTCTTCACTGGTTACAGGTCAGTTTTAGAACCGTTTTTACTGATTACATGGAAGCTCTCTAATGGAAGCAATGGGAGCGAAAAAGTCCAAGATTCAGGCGCCTAAATATTGTTCATCGTTTCATGTTTTTGTTTGGAAGCAATTTGTCCAAAGCATAATATTTCTGTTAAAGGAACAGTTCAGTATTTTCAGAAACACATTTATTATTTTCTTTCCAGCAGTTAGACACTATTCCTTATTTCACGGGGGTTTCTTTGCTGGAGGCAGGAGTCTCCACTGGTTGCCTGGCAACTGAGTGAAGTTGTGAGCTTCAGGTGTGCTTTGACTTGTAAAGGTGACAAATTAGTGACGACTGCATCGGTTGGATCTGTTCGTCACGTCTCCAGTGCAGCATGAAGTAAAAACCTTTTTAGATATTTCTGCTTACAAACTCTGAAACTGCTGACTTCATCTTTTAATACACATTAACTTTAGTTTCTCCAAGAAGAGTTCGGTCTCCATGGAAGAAATCAAGGTCCAACTTCCTCAGCTCTGCAGAGCCTCACTTGTCCAGCTCTCCTCTGTCAGTATCCTCCAGCTCAACCTTTCATGGTAAGACAGCAGGTCTTTCTGAGTGTGTGTGTGTGTATTTAGTGTGTGTGTGGGTCCTTCCCAGCATGTACAGTATCCAATTAAAGCCCAGAATCCAATTTACATTCTGCTGCTGCCTCGGCCAGGTGGCTGAGGGGTACGGAGTGAGGGAGAGAGGGGCTGAGAGGGAGATAAAGTTCTCCCCTCTAATTAAAACTGAAACATGGTTTCAATCTGAAGGTGCAGAGCACTTTTTCTCCAAGGCTTTATCTAGGTCAGCGTGGTTGTAAAGTGACATTCAGCAATACAACTAATGGGGATGTAAGGGGGGTTTTAAATGAGAAGAATCACTGTCTGGACGGGTACAGAACTCATCGGTACTGTGGAGCCAAAACTGGAGAAAAAACGAACATCATGGGGATAAATCCAGATTCATACACTCACTGGTTCTGTAGTTTCAATAACTTTCTTACAGCGAACAGCACAGTTAGTTGCTGGCAGGTGATGCATGCTGGAGGGAGGAAATGAGAGAAGTGTGATCCAATGGAGTATTTACCTGTATTTAGTTCACTGTATATCATTCATTTATTACCCATTTATGCCATTTTGTTCATTTTAGTGTATATTTGTGTGTTTTTGGCCACATACTACCATTAATTTTGTTCTAATCTGTGTATGTGGACAAGCTATTATATTACAATACAGAATACCCTCAACAAGAAACGTTATTAAAATATTAAAGCGGCACAAAAACTATTAAAGCTGCACAAAACAGTCTTTTTATACCAACTACAAAAACACAGCTACACAAGCGGCAATGTACGACTCTGTTGTTAGCGAAATGCTAACTTGGGCATGCCAACATGTTCACAATGACAATTCCATGGTAGCATACTAATATTTGCTAATTAGCAATAAGGACAATGCTAAGCTAATGGGAATATCATTAGTTTTGCAGGTATTTGGGCATAATTGAAAGTATTGGACAAACTGAAACCGAGAAGAGCATCACCACCGGGACTACACTTCATCCTGGATGGAAGCTGAATGTGAGCAGCAAATTTCAGGACAATCCATCAAATACATGTTGACATTTGTGGTTTTCAGAAACTGCAAATGTCACCATCATTGTGTGGCTAGAAAAGAAAAGTCAGGGATCAACAAGGTTGGTATGATTGATGCTCTGGGGACAGTGAATGTCTAAATCTGAAGGCATTCAATCAAGCCGGTGAAGATATATATATATATATATTATTTTTAAGTGGTGGGTCAACCAGCAAAAGGAACCGCCAAGGAACGGCAGAGTTATGTGATGATCAACGTATGTTCATCTGTTTATCTGTTAGCAACATTACTCAAAAACAGACGGATTTGGATGAAATTTCCAGGGAAGGCCAGAAATGACACAAGGATCAAGTGATTAGATTTTGGCAGTGATGCAGCTTATAGTCTGGATCCACGGATTTGTTAAAGATTTCTGTATCATTGGCAGATAGCGGCACGGCGTCAGTGTAACTATGACAACAAGTGAACACTACGTCAGCTGCCTGCAGACGATCACATGATTGCGATCCTACTACAAATCCACCGCTGCGCATTTATCGGACTTATTCATTGGAAATCACATAAGGAATGAGCAGCTTTGGAGTACTACTGCGCTCTCTGAGCGCTTATCTTTTTTGTGTATGTATTGTTTGTTATCTTTCTTCTTGCCAGGTCATCGTAAATGAAAATTTGTTTTCTACTGATCCTACCTGGAAAAATAAAGAATTAAAAAAGAAAAACATGGTCCAATGCTCACTAACAACCCAAGATTCATGTGGTTTAAAAGATAACTTGTGGTGAAATTGCCTGGGAAGGGATCTCAAGACTGCACTGCAAGTACCTGATAAGTGGTGTTAGAGACATCCACTCCTCCCTGAAAACTATCTGGTCTTTTCTGTACAGAATGTGGATATCATATTTACCATTCAGACAGAGAAGTATTTTGTATTTTGATTTAACTAAACCATGCTGCTCTAGAATAAAACCATCACCCTCCTAGTCACGATAGACTCCAGAGTGCTCAGTGGTCAGGTGTCTGACTGCTTTAAGTGTTCATAGAAAGATTCATTGAAAGTCTACTCGCTGCACACTTTCACTTTAAATTATCAAACAGCGGTGATGAAACTTCTCTGGGGAATTCTGATCTTGTCAAATTACGTGACTCATATCAACATGTGACTCAGCCTCCCGTCAGAAATCCTGCTGTGAGCGAACGCTGTGTTTCGCAGCTGACTTGGTGTGCCATCATCGCTTTAACATAACTAGCAAATATCTGTCGGAATCGCAGCTGGTTTTCAACCTGTGATCTGTTTTTCCCCTCTCTTTGTATACGTCTGTTTAAAAGCCACAGTGTTGTATTATTTATCAGCCTGGGGAGAGGTGCTGTTCACGTCTCGTCTCTCACTCCTCATGTGTTCTGATTGTCTCACTAATTCCCGCTTGTTTCTGCAGGTGACATGGAAATGCAGCAGCTCTGATTTGCATGTTCGCTAAAAAAAAAAAAAGGAGGGAAAAGAAAACCGTTCATCATGTGCGAGTTCTGTTTCTGAACTATTCACATGCACTATTCACCTACTTTATCCTAACACATAGCTGCGTTCTACTACAGCTTCCTGCAACAACCCTGTTTTCCACAAGCAATCAAAGCCAGTATGATTTCACCCGCACTCCTTTTCTTCCTCAACATGAATTGAAATGTGATTGTTTCACACTGATTATGATGATTTTAGCATAACTTAACTTCTCTGGGATAAGTCCTTGAATTAATTGCTATCATGGGCCTATGACTCTGTGTTATGTGAAGTAGCTCAACTAATTTTAAAAATTTAAACTTTGATTTGATTTTAAAACAGGCCCACATATTGTGTTGAAGGAAAACAAACCCACGACCGAGGTTACAAATATGCATGAGGCTGATTTATGGTGTATTTAATGTCACCATAAGAAATAAATTACCAGCAGCTGTACTTGAACGCCACACGCTGTAGGCGACAGCAACCTGATTTTAAATCCATAAAGATAAAGGATAATAGATTAAACATCTGCTGGCAGTATACTGAGAGACCTGCTGGTTTTGCAGTCCGACAGTACGAGGTGGAAACAACCTGAGCAGAAACAAAGCAACTCTTTTTGCTTCCAACAAATCAGAAGGAACTTAATTAGAACATTAAACCTGCCTGTGCATTTCTTGGAAGGTGAATTGTCGTTGCTGCCTTCAGGATGTTGCTTTTCTCTGCTGTCTGCAGAGCTAATAGTTATTCAGAGTCCCTCGTCTCCTCCGCTGTGCACCTTCTCTGTTCCTAATTAAAGCATTTATGCATGACCTTATTATCCTGTGTATCCTGTTCATCTTCTGTTTAGAAAAAGAGCTGAAAGTAGTTATTTCTTGATGCATTTATTAATAATTCCACATATAGCTTTTAACCTTTCCTTCTTTTCCTGTATGTATTAAGCACCTGTCAGATATGCATTCCTTCCCATTAATGTGGCGGCAGTTGGATGTGTCGGTTTCATCTCTGAATGAACACTCAAAATTTGCGTTGGAAATCTTTCCGAATAACTTTCAACATAAACAGACGAGCACACTTAAAATCCCAGCATACTTTGAGTGAGAAGACTTTGTACACATTTCAGCACCGATAGTGGTTCAAAAACATTACTCATTCATTTTATCATACAGTTTCTCATCTATCATAACGAAAATGTCCTTAAAAATACATATTTACCAGCCCAAGACAGATTAATGAGACTCACCAGTAATGAGTGTAATCTGGGTTTTAACAAAACATTACCAGCAGTTTAGTTCAGTTTGTCGCTTCCAGCTGTTTGTCAGTCTTTCCTTTGAGTTTATTAAATACCTGCAGCGTCACACAACAGCATGATCTATGAGAGTCTTAAAAAAGAGAGTGGTGAAACAACAGCACCTTTGTCTTCATTAATTACCTCTACAGGGGGTCCTCGACTTACATCAGAGTTCCGTTCCTATTTAGCTACTTAAGTCGATTTTCACCGCAAGTCGGAACTCCGGTGAAAATGTAAACAAAGCCGTTGCGTGCATCACAATATCGATCAGTTTAGATATTTGTACAACAACAGAAACGACAAACAGTAATTAGCTCGCACGGAGACACAACTCGGTAGGAAAATACTGGCGAAAATGGAAACAAACCCGTTCCTGCATCACAATATTGATCCGTTTACAAATTTGTACTGTGCATCTACAGCAACGAAAATAGTCATTAGCTCACACAGTAGCTCACAGAGCATTTTATTACATCCAGTTTCACTTCCACAGAGACAGCTTTCCTTTTCCTCGAAGCATCAGAAGAGTCTGACTTACGCTTGGGAGCCATAATGAAGTTAGCGAATGTAGCATAATCCAATATGGTGGCAAATGTATCGTACTTTCCGGACTATAAGCCGCTACTTTTTTCTCACGCTTTGAACCCTGCGGCTTATACAATGATGTGGTTAATGTATAGATTTTTACAGGCGAGCTTCATGCCACCCAATACGTTTAGCCTCGTCACATTGGACCAATGAAATATCTCATGTTACAACGTGGACACCTGCAGCTTATAGACAAGTGCGACCTATATATGTACAATGTTTTTTTCTTTTTAAATTTAGTGGGTGCGACTTATACTCGGGCGCTCAATAGTCCGGAAATTATGGTAAACAAAGCTGTCTTACAGCACTGCGTGACTACTGTACACACAGTATTCATCTGCTCGCCGCATGACGATGTATTCGTCCACTCCACTCACCAACTAATTCTACTGAACCCGTTCTGATGTAACGACGAAACGCCATACGTTAAACCAAGGAAATTATCCCCGGCATGGAGACAAGATTGATCAGAATCTAATAATAAATCACACTGCGTGCTTTTCCTCATTTCAGATTCACAGTTTATAAGTCACAGATAATCATTTATTACTTAGCAGAATTAGAGTTAGTCATTTATTTATTAGTGAATTATTATGCATTATGTCACTTATTATAAAGTCTAATCTTGCTTGAATTGCAAATATTTCCCAGATGTCACTGCTTTCTACATTAATATGATGAACATAAATGTCCAGAGATCTATGTCTGAATTTAAATTTCAGCTACAGAACATATCCCACGTCTGAAAGGGCTCCACTGTGCACTAATGCATTTATTATCCTGTATATCTCTTTGATTAGTATGTCCTTCGACTGTTGACTGCTATCTAGAAATAGTTACCCAAAGTTTACAGTAATTTTGAGGCATTTATTACCAATTCCACATACAGATTTTAAGCTCATCTTCACCACATCAATGGGACCCTTCATTTTTTCATGTTTCTATCGATCTGGCTGGCACGCTACATTGTCCTGATGGATTTCTAAAAAATGTCTTAAATTCAATTCCAGCATGAATGCAACCTTGACTAACCTCAAAACAAACAGACTGGGTACAAACATCAACAGTTCCAGGATCAATACATCTTTTGTGGAAGAAAATGTGACATAATTAGGTTTTTTGTGATAAATGTGTTGAATACCCTCCAGTCAGAACGAGCCCATCTCGGAGGGCGTAGGTGTTCTGAAGCTCGTCTGAATGAGCCGTGGGCGAGCAGGGATGAGCTGCTATGGAGGGCTGCCAGTCTGCAGGTTTTCACTGTGAACCAAACACCTCAGCGGGTGATTTCACTCCTGTGTTCCTGACGTCTACGTGAAGAAGTGCTAATCAGTAGAATCAGCTGCTGGAGCGACCGGCCAGCCTCACCTCCCAGACAGGACGATCTGCCCCGGCACACGGCACCTTCCTGGGGAGACGACTAATCAGCCAAACACCTGCGAGAGCTGGGCGGCTTCATGAGGCTGACAGGGAGGTGTGGAAAGTGACAGCCATGTTGTAAAAAACGATCACCAGAGAGCCACACTCCAGCAACAAACTGACAAGTGGCTGTTCTCCCACGCTAGCTGCTCACCAGCAGACACATTCACAAGAAGTTTTAACCCTCCTGCTGTCCTCATTTTCGGCCACCAAAAAATATTGTTTCCTTGTCTGAAAAAAATAAAAAAATTCAGCAAAAAAATCCCCCAAATTTCTAAAAATTTGCAAAACCTTCAGGAACAAAATTCCAATAATTCCTTAAACGTTTCCCTTAAAAGTTTTATTATTAAAAAAATCCCCCAAATTTGGCAAGAAAATTCTTGTAAATATTTTCAAAAATTGAGTAACAATCGTCCCAAAAAATCCTAAAAATATCTAAAGTGATTACATATATATCAGTAAAACTTTTAAAATTTTGTTTAAGAACATTCACATAAAAATCAGCGAATTTCTCTGGATTTTGGTTGATTTTTATGTGAATGTTCTTAAGACACATTTTTAACATTCGTTTTTCCACCAAAAATGTTCAAAGATTTTCGGAAAATGTGGACATGAGAAGTTTCACTGAAAAAATATTATTATAATATATTTTTTTCCACATTTTCAAACTTAAAAATGGGTCAATTTTGACCCACATGACGACATGAGGGTTAAACAAGAAAAAACAACAATTCCAGTGTACATGTAGTACAGTGTGCAACATCCAGGACATAAACACACTCTAAATACACTGTAAATACTGCAATACATGTAGTACAGTGTACAACGTCCAATATGGCTACAAGTTCCCCAACAGGCACCACTAAATACACTCTAAAATACACCGTAAATACTGTAATACATGCAGCATCTGATGCCAACCAGTATGCGCAGCAGCCTTGTTAAATTTATGGTCTATGATGTAACTGCATCACTGCAACCAAAATCATAATCGCAGTTCACAAGATCCTATTTTTTTTAATATTTTACAGTTATTCAAGTGCACTTTCACATAATTGGATAATAAACAGGGATCCTCCTACATTTCTGCTAATGTTCAAACGTTTGAACCAAAATAAGTCTTCTCCTAGAGAAAATATGAATCAAATGTACCCAAAATGCCTCACTTGGTGAACATCTGCTTATGAATAGACATTGGAATTTACAGATGTTTCTTAAATACTGTATTTACCTGTTTATTTTAAATGTTCTCTCATGCTTTATTTGAATTGTAGCTGCCTAGTTCTTTGTTGTGTTGTCATCTTTAATTCTCTGCTTTTTGATTTCTAGCTTTTAATCTTACATCTCATTCTTTCTATTCTTAAGCTGCCTTGTTTCTTCTTTGAAATGTGTCCTGATTCAATGGACTGGTGTTATTTAAATAAAGTTATGATTATTATTATAAATTCCTCACATGCAGTCAGTGCATGCATCTATGCAGCTGGGCACAGAGAAGCCTCTACTCTCCCCACCAAAATTAATTAGAATTAAAAAATTACATATTTCTAAATCATTCGAATGTCAGGTTGAACCGAGTTGAAGTTATTTTATCGACAGTTTTCAGTCTCATTTCAGTTTTTTGATGAATGAGGAATTTTAAATTTCAGTATCACAGTCAGCCGTGTTCTGTTCATTTTGGGAAGCCAAAATGGCAACCGTGATAAACGTTTGATTAATTGTAGAAGGCGTATAATACAACTGCAACCAACTTTTATGAATAACACTGTTAATCAGCCAAAGTAATTCATTTTTGATTTATTGCTTTGAAAAGTGCCCGTTATAAGTTTAGAGAGGCAAAGTTAAGCCACTGAAGGGCAAAGAAATAAAATTAAAAAAACAGAAATCTTCACTTTGGAAAGGCTTAAATCTGCAAGTTTTCTAATTGTTCCTTTGATATTTATTTAATAGTTAACAATAGCTAATAGTTGCTGATTAATTTTTTGTTGTATGTACATCATGAATCATAAACTAATCGTATGACTACAAACAGTGCAAATATATAATACAGGAAACATACATTAGGCTATGTATGGAACTTATAATCCCAACGTTTTGTCTGTGAGACAGAAGCATTGAAAATATTTGTCCATATATTACGTTTCCCAAACAATAGTTAACTTGTCCATACCAGCCGGATGTAAATCTGTATCACTTCTGTTTGAATAGTTTTGTGGTTTTAAGTACACATTTATTCCCAACAGTGAGAACTACTAAGGTGTAGTCTTTTGCCTTGGTTCTGTGGAGTTATTTTTAAGTTTGTAGATCATTTTTATTCCCTTTTTGTTCAAAGTTATCTTTGGTTTAGTCTAACTATGCTAAAGAATAAGATAAAAGACCATTTTTTAGGATAACTTTCTGATCAAGAGGCTGAATGTTTGGTGTGGAGAAAGACGGCCATCATTTTTAATATTTAATACACTTCATGTTTACCAGGAGCAGATCTCTTTTAAGTTATTTTTCTGCATTCAGAGCAGGTTTGCACGTGTAACTTGGCTGTTGTGTGTGTGTTTGTGTGTGCTCATGGACTGCTGACAGGTCGACAAATCAGTTTTGATTTCACTAGACACAGTGGTCACCACGTTAAAATCTATTCAAGTGCTGAAACATGCTGATGTGCTTTTATCGGGTTCTCAGTTTTTCCTCTCGTCCAGGTGAGTTATGATCACATCCCGACGAACGCAACTGCACACAGACACACACATGCACGCAAACACACCTCAGCCTTGGTCAAAGAGCCCCAGATGGTTGTAAATCGTCTTTTATGAGCAGTACTTGATGAAAGCGTTTCCCTGGACACAGTTTTTTTTTTTTTTTTTTTTTGGCCTTCTGGCAGGGTGTTGGTTTATTTCTTCACACACCACTGACTTTATGTTCCATCTCTATCATTCTGCACTGACAAGGACCAGATAGCAGCAACAGGACACATCAAAACTATATGAATTATTCAGATTCGTCCAACAGCAGGTGCACAGTCTGCTGGAAAGTTTCAAACTTTTACATTTTCAAATTGTCACAGAAATGGTGGAATATGTTTGCCTCTTAAACTGACCATAATAAGACTGAAAAAACCTACTGCAGATGGTACAGATGTTGGGGTGGTGGCCAAATCAGTGATTCGTCTTCATGCTTTTTCTTTCCTTTTTTGCTTAAAGGCCTCTACACTGTGTGATTTTAACAATCCTAGACGTTCACAGTTTGCTCCACTGTACAACATGACTCTAATAATCTTTGGGCACGACTTTAAGTTTGCTCTGTGGAGATGCACGATGAAAACGCAGCTGAATCTAAGCCTACGATGGACGTGAGTCGACATGAACGCTCAAGAATAAAACGTCATCAGCGTGCACCATCCATCCATGAAAAATAAACAACCGAAGCATAAACTGAGCTCCTACAATCACAGGGAAACTAGCCAAACATGAACAGAGCTCCTACAATCACAGGGAAATTAGCCAAACATAAACAGAGCCCTACAATCACAGGGAAACTAGTCAAACATGAACAGAGCTCCTACAATCACAGGGAAACTAGCCAAACATGAACAGAGCTCCTACAATCACAGGGAAATTAGCCAAACATAAACAGAGCTCCTACAATCACAGGGAAACTAGCCAAACGTGAACAGAGCTCCTACAATCACAGGGAAACTAGCCAAACATGAACAGAGCTCCTACAATCACAGGGAAACTAGCCAAACATGAACAGAGCTCCTACAATCACAAGGAAACTAGCCAAACATGAACAGAGCTCCTACAATCACAGGGAAACTAGCCAAACATGAACAGAGCCCTACAATCACAGGGAAACTAGCCAAACATGAACAGAGCTCCTACAATCACAGGGAAACTAGCCAAACATGAACAGAGCTCCTACAATCACAGGGAAATTAGCCAAACATAAACAGAGCTCCTACAATCACAGGGAAACTAGCCAAACATGAACAGAGCTCCTACAATCACAAGGAAACTAGCCAAACATGAACGGAGCTCCTACAATCACAGGGAAACTAGCCAAACATGAACAGAGCCCTACAATCACAGGGAAACTAGCCAAACATGAACAGAGCCCTACAATCACAGGGAAACTAGCCAAACATGAACGGAGCTCCTACAATCACAAGGAAACTAGCCAAACATGAACGGAGCTCCTACAATCACAGGGAAACTAGCCAAACATGAACAGAGCCCTCACCCTGTTGACATTTATGTGTTTGGAGAAAAATCCCAAAAAGAGGAGGAGGAGGAGAACATGGATGGTCGTGGCTCAGAAAGAGAGACCAGTTTGGGATGCCAGTTTTGCAAAGGGAGTTTGAAGTTAGTACTTGTTAGCATCTACTAGCGTTTTACATTATCATCTACTGTTATGGTCTGTCCTTTTCCAACAAAACACACTTCTTCTTTGTTTAAATCCCACACACTTGTTTAGATGCATTTTGTCGCTGTAAATCATCTATCTGGGTTTAGCTCCAGTGTGGCGTGGATCAGTACGTCATTTCATCCTGCATTTCTATTGGTTAGTTAGTTGTCGTAGGTCGCAGCAGCAGTCACACTGTGAGACGATCACCCCAAATTTCTGACAGTCAGAATTTTATGGCAGCTTGTCTTTGGTCACCATGACAACGGCCGTCCTTGAATCCGTCTCACAGTGCGACGTAGGACCACTGATTTAGAGCCAAGACCAAAGATATCACCATGATTCTCTCACTGTTGTTTTTCATCTGTAATGGCCTTAAAAATTTCCCACAAAAAGACCAAAACAACCATTAACTGTGGTCTTTAAAGCCTCTCGATCCAAAAACTGTTCAAATCTCATCAATGAGAAACATGAGATTCATTATCATAAACACTAGTTTATTTTGACTTTAACATTTTCCTGCTCTTTGGAACAACTCACTGCATCAAACTGTAATAGTACATTTGTAAAACGTCTGGCCACAGTTTTTAGGAAGAGACCAAGCGTTTCTTTTTTAAAATGCTCATGTATAATAGCGATACATTTATGAGCTCTTTTAGGGAAAAGATTTAAAATATGAATAGCAACAGATGGATTTGAAGCCAGTGAGACCAGTAAAGAGATTTTCTCATTCACCCACAAGTTGAGACAGAAAGTTAACCAACAACATTTGTAGGATAACTGCTGAAATCAGCATTTCATGTGTCTCTTATCATTGTGAACCCAGAGCTTTTTGACTTTTAAAAACATTTCTGACATTTTGACAAAGAATCACTTCAATAAAAAACATAGCGGAGGAGGTCTCCATCTGGAGCAATAATTACTTTAGTGAAACAGTACTAATTCCAATTGATTTTGATTTTACACTCAGCTCAGGCTGAAGCTGGGAGGAATTTTTTAAAAAGATTTTATATAAATATTAATTGTGATCATGATTTTGGCATCCCACAATTATATTAAGATGCTTGACTGTGATATTGACATTTAAAATTCCCTTTGCTTGTTGAAAACTCCATTGAAAGAATGCTGTAGGTCGAGGACGTCGTAAACAGAGGACCCCTTGTACTTTAGCGGGAACCTAGCACATTGTGGGAACAAAAGTTGTGCAATGTTTATTTAAATGTGAAAGTGCAATTAAAAATAGTTTGCCTCTAAAATCAATTAATAAAAATTATTTTAAAAATTGTAAGCTCAATGTCTTCAAACTTTGTAAGGTGCAGTAAGAAAACAGCCTGTATACACTTCAGGAAGAAAAAAAAGCCATAGCCTTAACACTGTGGTTTCTGATTAAAGACAATGTGATTTTTCCTGCCATGGATCCTTAAAGTTCCTCTATCCAGCTGCCTTGAATCTCAGCCCTTTGACTCTGCTGTGACAAATTTTTGGTTCTAATGTAGTGAGCAGGCGACTTGGAGAGCTGAGAGACAAGAATGATGCGAGAGCAGGAGGCTGATGGAGACAGAGAGGTCTGAGACTTGGCTTCAGAGAGGAGACGGAGATAAAGAGCAGAGGGAAAGATCGAGATAAACTCAGAGTTTGGGGGTATGAGAGAAGGAGTTGATTAAAAGGGAAGAAAAAGAAATAGTGTGGAGGAGATAAATTTGGTGGGAAAAAAGAGAAGAAATGTACCCTCTAAGACTAAAGGGGAGCTCCTCTTCTTCTTTAATTTGCCGGCAGCTCTCTTTGACATTGACCCAGGGGTGTAAAATAGTGGTGCTTTGTCTCTTTCATTCTCTTCCTCTCCCTCCTCTCCTACTTTAATAGACTTCCGAACAAACCTCCCAACACAGTGTTTGCTTTAGATGGCCAAGATCAGCAATACTGTTATTGACGGACTCAGAGAACGGAAAAATAAATTTTCAATAGAAGAAGCCCAACAAATCTTAGACTTTGACCATATATAAAATATTTACCACTGAAGAAAAACATTTTTTTATTTTTAAAATTAGAAATCTAATCCATATTTGGATTCCTTCAAAACAGCACTAGTTCTCCTACTGTAGGTACATTTGGACACAATGTTTGTCTGGGAGGGCTTTTTAAACTGTCTTTTTGGCAACTTTAACGTATTTGGGATGCCGCCGCCACAGTCCTGACAAAACTAGTAGATATGACCACATCACTCCAGTTCTAAAATCCTTCCATTGGCTACCTATCCTTAAGAGAACTGGTTAGAATATTGCGCTACTGTTGTATAAATCGTGTTTATAATATATCTTTGATATATTACTTATTATTGCTTTGTGCTATACGAACCTTCTAGGACCCTGATGACAAAACATGGTGAAGCAAAGACCTCGAATAACCTCCCAGTTGATGTCGACGTGCCCCAACACCGACTGCATCCAAGTCAAAGCTTAAATTTCTTCTTTTTTGCACTGATTATTCTAACCTGTAATGATTAGAATTAGACCAGTCATTGATGATTGACTGTTTCTTTGTTTTTTATCTCCTCATGTAATACCGGACTGATTACATGATGCTGAAATCATCACTGCAGACCGTCTGTTATCTCTTTTGTAGTTTAAAATAGTTGATTCTGGCTGTATATTTGCCTTGTTGTCAATCTGCAGAATGAATTTGGGATCATTCAGAAGCCTCCATGATGATAGTATGCACTCCACATGGTCGATCATGCTTTCATTTTTGTTCCCATCTAGATTTCTGTAAAGCGCACTACATGGAGTATTACTCATCCTTCCCTCCATCACCTTTAACTGGTTCAAAATGCTGCTGCACAGTTTTCATCATTTCAAAAAAACATGATTCTGTAACTCCGGGCCTGGCGTCCTTGCATGGTTCACATTAACATTCATGAGTGAGGAAATCTATTAGTGACACTCCTAATATACATTCATTTATATTTAACTCCCAATGTAAATTTGCTTACTTAAATTGAGTTTTTAAAATCATATTGAAAAGCATTAATTGCTCCCATTAGTAAGTTCTCCAGTTAGTGTATCAAAAGAAAATGGCATTAATAAGCACAGACTGAATAATTAAGTGAACTGAAGTGATAATTAGGCATACAATACATGTCAGTCTGTGCTATAATACAGGTGTGATTTCCTTTAAAGTGCTCAGTCTATGAAGATGAAGGTATAAAGGTCAGAAGGCTGTTCTTCCTCCTCACACAAACCCACACTAATGGTGCATTCAGGTGCTCCCCTCCAGCTCATATTTGCATTTAAACCAGTGAACGGCCAACACAAAAGCTGCATCAGCAAATAAATATCAACCGAGGCCTGGCAGCAGCAGAAACACTGAGTCTGAACTCTGCTTCTGTTTGGTGTCTTCATATGTCTGGCTGTCTACGAGGCACTGGAGCAGAGCTATTAGTGTTTTTGTGACGCGTGACCTTTTGCAACGGGAGGCAAACAGCAACGCCTTGGGCTAAAGTTGCAATCCATCCCTTTCTGTCCCATTCTCACAGTCTCACTAGTTTCTAATTTCGACTTAAATTATTCCATGATGCTTATAAATTTTATGTGCAATAGCTCTGAGGTGAAGGCAGCACTGATTGGAGGTAGCGAGGGGAGACTTGGTTTCCATTGTGCCCTCTGGCTTCTGTTATTCATATTGTTCATGTAATGTATTTACCAGGAATGATTACCTGACATCTCAACAGAAACACCTGGAAAATACACTGGCTACCTGATATCTGGGCAAAAAGAGGTCCTCAAGTATTTTGGGAGAACTTTTGTTTTGACTCCAACTAGGAGTCAAGCAGTAGCCAAAGTAGAGTCGAACATTTCCATGTTTACAGTCTGATATTGGTGTATCAACACATGCCTGTATGAGGAGAGATCAAAAAGTTCTGACATTTGCAGTTTGTGGCATGGATAATATGTATGTAACTGCAAATAGATCACTAATAGCATTTGCAATTTCTGTAGCAATTACAAGAAACAGCCAGAATCACATTCTGTGTTGGGCAGCAGCCAGAACGAACAAATCTTTATGTCAAGGATCATCAACGGTGACAAGAGGTGGGTCTGCAGCTACCACCAAGAGAAGAAACGGCAGTCTTCACATTAGAAGAACCCACAGTTTATAAGTTCGCTCCAGTAGAAGAAATACACAATGCATTTTCATTTTAACCAACTTCAACCAGAGCAAATAAAACCAAAGCTCAGGCTGGTTCTTTCCCAGATTGTGCTTTGAGCTTGTGATGTCAGCAACACTGGAGAAGCATCATAAGGTGATGCTCTGTCTTTTAAAAAATCCTTTCTTCACTGTCCAAAATCGCTAATGCTCAGCTACGCTCAAATTTCCTGGATTATGCACAGGTTTTTCGATCACAGTTCCACAATCATTGCTCCTCAGCCCTACTCATTAGATCTGACTCCCTATAACTGCTTCTTCTTCTTCTCCAAAATGAAATCCAGGTTGAAGATCACTGTTTTGACAGTTTAGAAGATTTGGCGCCCATCGCAAATGCTGGTTGAAATGCTGAAATAACGGGACTCCAGGGAGCATTATGAGCATCACAGGTGAGCTGGGAGAAGCACTGGGCGACACAAAGAGACTACTTCAATGGAGATGGCAGCTGAATTTAAACCAGTTTTATATTTTTAGAGGCACAGTTTCTGAACTGTTATATACTGTATGTACAAATATGCACATTTATTTCCTATATTCATCCATGAAATTCTATTGGAACATCTTGCCTTCAAAGTCTTGTATGTACACTGTGTTACCAATGTGCAGCAAAATGTGGGTATTTCTATAGACTTATCTTTCTTCAGACTTTCGCTGAAGCCTAGGGATGTCCGATATTGGCTTCATGGCCAACGACCGATATGCCGATATTGTCCAACCCTCAATTTCCGATTCCAATATCAACTGATACCGATATATGTGGGCTATTTAACTAATTTTAGGTAACACCACGTATCTCCTGTCGTGGAATTAACACATCATGGCTAATTTTATTGTGATGCCCCATTGGATGCATTCTCAGATGCAACAAGGCATTCAAATGTAAACATTGTCTGTGCAAAACAAGAAAACAACTTCAACTTAAGTTATGGGGGAAAAAAATGACATATTTATGCCTTTTTTTCTAATTGCCTCAACAAATCATTCTCTCTCTTCCTCTATGAGTCCGGTAAATGCCGGTGAAATCCAGGCATTATTTTATCCGTTTTCATGATAGGTTTAAAAAAAAAAAAAAAAATAACAATATTGACCGATATTATATTTTTTTGCCAATATTGGGCCGATATTATTGGACAACTCTAGATAAGACTTTTCCACCTTTTCCACTGTTTCTGTAGTTGATGGATTTTACCAAGAAAACAATGATTTTCTCTTTTGATCTTTGTATTTTTGGTCTACTGAGCAAGCTAGCTAATATTTCTGTAGTTTTACAACAGTGGCCATGCTTGTGCATATAGGAGTCAGACCACAATACATAGATGAGGAGATTCTTTACATATAGCCCATCAAAATCATGTCTACAGTGTAATTCACCACCCTTTGGAACCTGACTGAGTCTAACAGTCAGATAAAGCCTCAGTCTTTGACTCAAAACCCACATTAGCTTTCTAACTAACGTCTGCTTTGAAGTAAAACCATGGACTGAACTACCAAACAAATATCCACCAGGGATATAAAGTGCTTAAGTAGCATCAGTTTGCAGGCTGTGCACATACACATGCAGCTAAAACAGACTGAACAGCTTAGAAATGTCTCTTTAATGTCTAAAAAATTAGGATGTTAATTGGTGTGATGTTTCTATGACAAGAATCTTTGTCTATATATCGTCTCTCCAGCAAAATTGTGTGTTTTACTGACAGCAAGCTGCCAATGAAGCACCCTGAAAAAACTGCTTTTCAGTTTTTCTGTTACGAAGGCGTACTATCTTTCAGAAAGCGTCTGTGATGGATCTGTTTTGCTTATTCTCATTTCTCTTCCTGACTATTTTCCATGTTTTTCTGCGCTAACTTGGCACCCGGTCAGGAGAGTTTATGCAGGAGGGAAACCATTCCTCTGGGCCTCTGCCTGTTTTAGTAAAGACTAATTGGGTCTCTCATTAACAGTATAGCAGCCTTCAGCTGTTAATGATGTGGAACTTTTTGATTTGGCTGCCTGGGAGTCGGGAGGTTTGCATGCAACGTCAAGATCAAATTAGGGAGGTCTGGACTCGGCGCTGAGGAGGAAGTAGCATTAACCTCCTCATTTGTTGTGTCTGCTGGTTGCTGCCATTAAGGCAGACATTAAGAGATGCATTGTTCAGGTTGCCCTTTAACAGAGACATTTTTCAATTCTTTTACAACCTACACTGGTCAAACACAGGTTAAATTAGCTGAAGTAGAATGAAATACTCTTTTTTAATACTTGCTACTGTAGAAAATTGCTCACATAATTCGTTACGTGTGCTTTTAGTGTTTGCTTTCTCTTACTGTCAGCAGACAAACTTTATGACAGTGAGTCCTTTTTAGGATGAGGACTGAAACTAAGATGTATTTTAATTGTCCATTAATCTGCTGATTATTTGCTGTCTTAATTAATTCATTGTTTTGTGCATAAAATGTCCGAATATGGTTTAATTGGTTTAAAATGGTTGAATTTACTATCAGATGAAAAGCAAAAACAGGAAATATCCAAATACAAGAAACTGAAATCAGAGAATTTTGACTTTCGTTCTTTAGAAACTACTCATACCAATTTATAAAGGAACAAAACAGTTGTAGATTCATTTAAAAGTTGACAACTAATCCATTAATCATTGCAGCTCTACTTAGGATACAGATTTCACAAGATACTGATTAGAAGTTTAACAAGAAGCTTTTGCTGACTAACATAAATTTTTGAAGATATTTATTTCCTAATTCTTGGTATGTAGAAGCTAGAATTAGACAGCTATAATATTAATGGTATAAATGCTCAAATAATCAAAGTAAAAGGACTGCTTAAATGCACATATTAACGTTAAGTGCCTTATATTTGCCCTTAAACTTTGCTTTTGGTTATAATAAATGATACAGTCTGGAAACAATAACAAAAATATCGATAAATTCAGACACAGATGCATAAATAGATGCACAGAAATCCAAAATAGAGTTGAAGTGTTGTCAAGAGCCTACCGAGCCAACACACAGTGAAACAGGCCTCATCCTTAATCCATGTTGGCCAATCAGAAGTCTGGAAAAAGCCAGTTTTGGCTCTACCAAGCTACCAACAGTAAGACATCAAGGGCAGGAGAAATCATAGATGTGGACTGATTCTGACGCCTCTGTTCCTCATTATTGTTATTGTCATATTGTTTTATTTTGAAAGGCATCAACTAGAGATGTCTGATATTGTCCAACTCTCAATTTCTGATTCCGATATCAATCGTTACCGATACATGTGGGCTATTTATCTAATTTTAGGTAACATCACATATTTCCTGTGGTGGAATTAACACATCATCCCTGATTTTATTGTGATGCCCCATTGGATGCGTTCTCAAATGCAACAAGGCTTTCAAATGTAAACATTGTCTGTGCAAAATAAAAATTTTATCGGTTTTTATGCTAGGCAAAAAAAAACGAAAACAATATTGACTGATATTACATTTTTATGCCAATATTATCAGGCATCCCTAGCATCAACCTATTATAAATACTTATTTCAAAGTAAAAGTATCACAATTCAAGCAGCTCAAACCCTTCCAAGAATCCACAGCATCAACAGAGGCAGCAATAGCTCCTTACTTTTTAATAAAAGTGTGCAAACAGCAAAATGCCAGCTCCCTGCCTTCTCTGATGTCTATAGAGGTACATACTGGATGAATCGCTGCTCGGTATTTTCACCCAAAGAGTGCAACCAAGAAAACACCTCCAGGCTTTTGGTCTTTTTTTGTGGAAAAGGGGGTGAATGTTATGGGGTTAAAAAATACCCCTGTACGTGTGGACAAGGTCTTAACAGGCCCTGAATCCTCCAGAACGCCTCGGGTGAAGCTGCGCTGCATCATCCTGATTACGCTGATCAATTCCAGCTGCTCTGTATTTGCCACAGGCCTTTTTCACAGCAGACATTTAGACTATTTCTGGCGAGATAAGCCCTAGTGTTGCTGCTAACACTGTTCTGTTACAGTGTCCCGGTAAGACGTGACAGTGAGTGACACCAGAACCCTGAATGAAATTACACATTTACATCCATGTTTTCTCCACTTCAAGCTGTGAAAAAGGCATCAGAAGGAATAATTTTCTAGTTCTTCCTGCCAGTCAGGTTTCTTTGCCACACTGGCTGGGAGTTACTCTTGTTTCCCCCCCCCCATGTATTTTCTTAAATATCTGGATAATTAATCTGCTGCCAGGTTCGTGCCAGTAACCTGCCTGTGTCTTTAGATTCCTGCCTTCACCTTCATCATCTTTACCTCAATCCTCCCCGCTGAGCTGTATTTAAGGTGACCTTATTCTGCAGCAGGATCTGGGTCTTCTGTTGACATCTAATTCATTCACACGCATGATTTGACCATTAAAAGATTCTTAACCCTCTAATTTCCTCACAAACCAGCCGACAGGTTCGAAAGACATGTTTTTTAAACAAGTAAACGCATCAGAATTACACAATTTGAAAGCCAGAAACTATAAAAGCAGAAAGATTCATTTGGCTTTTCGATGGTCCTTGAACTAATCATATCTTATGTGTGGTTCTGTGGAAAAAATGCACCAAATCTAAGCCTAGAATTGTGATTTTTCATCAAAATCCTCTTTATTTTACATGCACCATTTAAAAGTAGGACAAAAATAAGGTTTTTGCATCAGATTCTGTAAAAAAAAAAAAAAAAAAAAAAAAAAAAAAAATTCCACACTGCTTTCTGCAATCGTGAAGAATGAGTAAAACTGTACGACGCTTCAGTAGGAGGCAAGTATGAAAACTAATTAGAGTGAGAGCAAAATAAAACATACTTAATGCCAGATGGTTCAAAAGTCGTGTACAAAGGAGAAAGTTGTCAGCAAACTGTTGAAAGATACATTCCGCATGGTGAAATATCTTTCAAGATTGATGTGCACTCATACAAAAAAAAGTCTTTCTTTTTAGTGGTTGCACAGTAAAACATGTATAGTTTGTAAAGTCCTGTGTTTTGTTTCCAGTACTAGTAACACCTGTGGCCACTTGAAAACGTGTTGCACATGTTCATCCCAGGTTTTTTCAACTTTTTAAAAATAAATATTTCATGAAATTCCACTTTTTTTAGATGGATTATGTTCATTTTATCATTTCTTACTTTAGAATAGCATTACTTTGTAAAATGACAAGTAAGGAAAAGATGGTTTTACCTTGTCGACATGCTTAGACTACATCTGCAGTCTTCCTCAGAGCGTCATCATGTCATGTCACGACGTGTCGTTTTGTTCAGGTGACCGGTCTGACATATGACAGAATCTGTCAGACTGGCCACGCCCACCGCTGCCCGGTGGTCTCTGGAGGATGGAGTCCCAGGTATGATAGAGTGTGGCTATAAAACTTAAAATCAGCCATCACGGACCACTGCGAAAGAAATAGCCACATCATGTACTGAGACACGGGGAGGATCAGAACATCGGACGCTAACAAATACAAATGATGGATTAAGGAGGCCACAGAGATCAGGAAGCAGGTGAGCAGATCCATGAACCGGGACCAGGGGCCTACACCCTCTAACACCTGGACTCCATCCTCCAGAAACCACCGGACAGCTGGGGGCGTGACCGGTCAGATCTGTCAGACCAATAAAAACCTGATAAAAACAACACGTCATCAACATGTCAGATGACGCTCTGAGGAAGACCACAGACGCGGCTGAAACATGTCAGTAAGGTAAAAACCATCTTTTCCTTGTTTAGTTGACGGTTAAAAAGCAACGCTATTCTAATTAAACTTTTTTTGTTATTTTTTTATGGGTTGTGGTGTTCTAACTTTGTCATGCTGCACTAAATACATTTCTCTCTACTTGTATTCATGGTTGTGCTGTTTCCATAAGAGATGCAGGACTTCATATTGCAGTGAAAAATGAGCTCACAGTGAGTAAAAATATAACAGAAGTGAAAAATGCCCAGAAACTAATTGGAGTTTAGTGTGTTAATGATGCTGCAGGACACTATCTAACCACATGAGAATTTTTCAGAGGCCAAAATGGAACAAACTCTGCCTGTATGTTCTTTGTCCCACTGAAACATGATTCATTACTTGCAGTCCTCTCTCCTGGTGTGAAACCCTACAGTGCAGTCTGCTGTGTTGTCCAGACATCCATGTGTTTGCAGAGCTGGACTGCCGGTGATGTGAAGTCTGTTAACAGCCATCGTACACTCCACCGTGAGCACCCTTCAGTAAATGACCGGCTGCCCTTCTGCCCACTCAGACTGTCAGCTGTAATGACATTTAACCATTCTGCTGGATTGGTCTTCATGCAGGTGTGTGTGTGCAGTGTTACCTTGTGGATACAGTGGCTGCATTTTCAAATATTTATCACGTGTAAGTCTATTTTGACATCTGGGAACATGTATTAAGTGCTTCTTGACCTTTCAGACGGGTAGAAAAGAGACCAGCAGTCTATTCTCATGTCGGTTTTTTTCCGTAGTGGGAGGCATATTGTATCTTTCTCCCTTTATTGTTACTTGACATTTGGATGTTTTACTCTTCAGAGATCAGGTCATTAGTGGCCTCAGTGTTCAGTGTGAACACCTGAAAAGACTTTAGGTTTTCTATTCAACTCTTCAGTTTGGTTACACTAAAAATACAGCAAAAGATGGTACAAAGTGTAGCTTTTTGGTCTTTATGAAATCTGCTGCCGGCTTGAACTGCAGAACTAAAATCTGGAAGGAATCGCATTGACACATGCAACCTGGACATCATTTAATAATGTTAAATATGCATAACATTAGTATAATTATCCACCATTAGCTTCATTGTCAATCACGTATTTAGGCTACCTGTCAAACTTGTGCTGTAACCTGGCATTAGTTTGCTTCTTTAGCTGTCTGAAGACAACTTCTTGCTAATGAACTAGAATGTGTGACAATTTTTGGCCTTTAGATCACCGTAACCTTTTTAAGGCCTCACCACACTGTGTGATTTTAACATCTAACAACATCTAATCTTATTAGTTCTCAGCTTGCTCCACTGTACGACATGAATCTAATAATCTTTGGGCACGATGTGAAGTTTGCTCTGTGCAGATTGTATGATGAAAACGCAGCTAAATCTCAGTCTACGATGGATGTGAGTCAACGTGAATGCACAAGAACAAAACGTCATCAGCGTGCGCCGTCCATCCATGAAAAATAAACAACCAAAGCATAAATGGAGCACCTACAATCACAGGGAAACTAGCCAAGCATGAACAGAGCTCCTACAATCACAGGAAAACTAGCCAAACATGAACGGAGCCCTACAATCACAGGGAAACTAGCCAAACATGAACAGAGCTCCTACAATCACAGGGAAACTAGCCAAGCATGAACGGAGCTCCTACAATCACAGGAAAACTAGCCAAACATGAACGGAGCCCTACAATCACAGGGAAACTAGCCAAACATGAACGGAGCCCTACAATCACAGAGAAACTAGCCAAACATGAACAGAGCTCCTACAATCACAGGGAAACTAGCCAAACATGAACAGAGTTCCTACAATCACAGGGAAACTAGCCAAACATGAACAGAGCTCCTACAATCACAGGGAAACTAGCCAAACATGAACAGAGCTCCTACAATCACAGGGAAACTAGCCAAGCATGAACAGAGCTCCTACAATCACAGGAAAACTAGCCAAACATGAACGGAGCCCTACAATCACAGGGAAACTAGCCAAACATGAACGGAGCTCCTACAATCACAGGAAAACTAGCCAAACATGAACGGAGCCCTACAATCGCAGGGAAACTAGCCAAACATGAACAGAGCTCCTACAATCACAGGGAAACTAGCCAAACATGAACAGAGCTCCTACAATCACAGGGAAACTAGCCAAACATGAACAGAGCTCCTACAATCACAGGGAAACTAGCCAAACATGAACGGAGCTCCTACAATCACAGGGAAACTAGCCAAACATGAACAGAGCTCCTACAATCACAGGGAAACTAGCCAAACATGAACGGAGCTCCTACAATCACAGGGAAACTAGCCAAACATGAACGGAGCTCCTACAATCACAGGGAAACTAGCCAAACATGAACGGAGCCCTACAATCACAGGGAAACTAGCCAAACATGAACAGAGCTCCTACAATCACAGGGAAACTAGCCAAACATGAACAGAGCTCCTACAATCACAGGGAAACTAGCCAAACATGAACAGAGCTCCTACAATCACAGGGAAACTAGCCAAACATGAACGGAGCTCCTACAATCACAGGGAAACTAGCCAAACATGAACGGAGCTCCTACAATCACAGGGAAACTAGCCAAACATGAACGGAGCTCCTACAATCACAGGGAAACTAGCCAAACATGAACGGAGCTCCTACAATCACAGGGAAACTAGCCAAACATGAACGGAGCCCTCGCCCTTCTGACATTTATGTGTTTGGAGAGAAACCCCAAATGTTAATGTTAAGTTACTAACCTGGGAGCTGCAATTCCGCCGCTATATCTTTTCATGCTTGGTAGTGCTGGGCGATATGACGATACGAGTTATGTGAATATCAACCTGAATGAAATATATGACAAAATAAATGATTCCACCTCTAATAGCAAATCAAATACTTACATCTGCTAGACTGGACTCAAACAGACCCATTCTGACTTTGTCTGTTTACTTTTACACCCAAATTATGATATACTACCAATTTATACCAATAAATACATTTTGAGATACTTTATGTTCCCTTGATTTCCCCACAAAATATTTTCATGGTGATTATTAAGGACGATTAAGAGCACAATGGTTGTTGTATAGAAAACTCAAAGCACTTTGATGGACGACGATGGGAAAATATTTGAAAAAACAACTGTAGCATGAGACAACCAAAATTCGACCAAACCACAACCAAATTACATTTCCCCATATTTTACACAGATGTTTTGCAGTATAGACACCTAATTTTTAGGTGATGGTGTTAATAATTGGCCCAACAATCTTTTCCACCCCTTTAGTAATCCCACTTCTTTGCTCAACCAGTCGTACTCATGGTAATGGAGGTTGTTGAAGGAGCTCTGGATGGACACCTGCAGCGCCACCGTCTTTTATGACACCATTAACATAATGCTGATCATTAATATGGAAGACTTCAAGATGCATGTAGGCAGCGATAAATCAAACAGCGACCTTGAGGCATGAGCCGTGGAGACTTCTCACAGTCGGAACTTCTACCTGTAGCTTTTTCACATTTTGGATTTCCTACACATCATGCTGGCCTACATCTGAAAGCTGCTCTCTGGGATTCAACTCTGTTTCTCCTCAATAATTATGGTTCCTCTGAGGCTTCATTAAGTAGTTTGCTGTTTCAGAGATCCCAAAATTTTGACAGAGTGCTATAATATTCTTTGATTTGATTTCTAAACGTCAGATATCAAACTAAAGACCAAACCTGGAGCTTTTATTTGCGATCCAGTACCTGAAGCTAAATTAACGGTCTGATTTCATGCAAAAAATCTTTATCCATTAGTCCAAATATTTTATATAAACTCTGTTGGTGGTGGATTCTGTCTCCTTGAAGAAATGTGGTTCAGAAGTCTCATCCGATTATTACTTTAACACTGATCTTAACAGAATCTTGACCTTGGAAAATAGTTTTAAATACAACCAGTGTAAGGCCAGCGGTTAAACAGAAGAGGTTAGAGCTTTGGCATAAGAACACATTCCCAAATTCACTGTTTTTTTTCCCTTCCTACCGCTGCCATTTCCAGTTTCTCATTCCCTGCAGATTTTTCACATTTCTCCCCTGACCTTTACAAAATGACCAGCAAATGGGAGGTGTATTCATTTCCCTTCTCTTATTGTTGCTTCTTCCTCCAAATTATCATTTGACCTTCACTGTTGTCCGATTCCCTCGCCACAGCTCGGTAAAGATGCTGGAGAGCTGCTGACACACTGACAGACAGGATTCTGTAGGTTTAGCTCCAAAAACGTTTTAAAAAAAAACACAGGAGAAAACGTCTCTTATATTACTGCATCTATAATCATTGATTTAGGTACAATATCACCTGTAAATAGGAAAACTACCGTAATCAAATATTTTCTGATAATGTATTCAATATTGTTTGTTCAGACAAATAAATGTCAACACACCATATGGGAAAAGACTCCTGGCAGCTGATTTGTACTCACGTTTGTCACATTTCTAGGGCACATTCCACTTTAATTACTTTCATATCCAACTAAACTGCATTCTCAATTCCAAGTTGAAGGGAAAATATTTTCTGCTGAATTATATTTGTTTGCAACTAATCAAATCCAATTCTATTAAATGTACTTCTGTCATTTATTTTGCTGCTTTGTTGTCTCTCCTTCACAGCCAACCAATTAAATGTCAGATTAGGTCAGACTTGTCACCATATTAAACCAGAAAATGGAGGCGACGCTTCAAATATGTAGTGAAAAGATGGTATTTTAACCCAACTATGACATTTTTCCAAACCGTAACCAAGTACTTTTGGTGTGTAACCATAACTAAACTTCCAACATGTAAAAGAGTCTAATAAAGCCGGATATTTTTTTTAAACTTAACCACATAGCTTTGGTGCCAAAACCTCAGAAACACTAAGAAAATATGTGGAAAGTAAATATCGACACAAAAAGACTTCTGGTTTCTCCTAAATCGCAGGATAGAAATGCTGGTCTTCCAGGTAGAAGTCTGCTAACCGGTTTATGCAACCAATCAACCTCTCTCTGTATTCATAGACTTTGCTGCTTTTTCATGCTAAGTCAAGTCAATTGCATCCAACAGTATCGGTGACATGAATAAAGTTCTTCATCCAGCTCCTTCTGTCCAGCATTGCAGTCAAAAGTTCTTTGTCTTCCAGATCAGCGTCTTCTTCTAGCAGATTCTTTATCATAACCATGTAGGGACCAAGTAGCACGGAGCTATAATCTGAATTCATCATGAATTTCTAGTAGGAGAAATACTGTGGCGACTTGCCAAGACTATCTCAAGAGCAGTTCCCCACTGAAGGGGGCAGAGTTTCCTAACTGTTGACTTTTGACAGTTTGTCCTCTTAACAAACAGGCATCAGTGACTTAAACAGCTTCACCCACCAATACTGTCACCATTCCTGCTTCCTGAATGGATCTTCCTGTAACCCTGTACAGGTGGCAGGTGGTTGCTATGCCTTGCCAAAGGGCAGCCCACAATTTGGTCTGGGACTGCTATTCACAGCTAACCCTCATATCTGAAGGCCGTTCCTCTATCTGCCACCTGAGGACCCGGTGGATGGGAGTTCTCCACACCACCATACTAAATTCAGACTAAAAATATGTTTTTTTCATTTCAAAACTGAATTGGGAAGAATTCTAGTTGTACAGGAATGTCATTTTGTGGATTACGGATTGGGTATTCCAATAGAAATGATAACGTGAAGGCATAATAAGCTGCAGAACTGTTTGCGAATTTGCCATAAACAAGTGGCTCTGTAAGACTATTACTTGAACATCGGCTGATCTTTGTCTTGTTTTTTCTGGGTGTGGACAGGTGTGGTCGCTTGTAGCCACATTCCGCTGTGCTTTAGCATTGATGGTTAACTGAACCAAACATGGTGTGGAACTGAACAAGCAGCAGCTACCAACAAGCAGGATTATCAGTCTGCTTACTTTTTAAATCCTCAACAATCCCCAAATAAATACTCACACAATGACCAGCTTAGATAACTGAAGCAGATCAGATAATCAGCTATACGGACACAATGTGCTTTTTAACATCTACTGGAGTTCACTTCAGTTTTATTTAGGTCAAAGTTCTTCCTCTTAAAAAGTTGATTGACTATATTTTACCTTGACTTTGAACTACAATGTAGAAAAAAACAAATATAAAAACACATTTAACACCTTTTACTTGTAATTTCTTAAATAATTCACCATATTCTACAGATGTTGTTTTAATTGTAGAAAAATGCAAATAAATGAACAATTTACCAGTTAAGCACAAAAAACAGGCCAAAACTGTAAACAATGTCCACATCTGTAATGTTACAAGTCATAATTGGTTCTTTCACTATTAACATTCAATTACATATTATTTTACTGTGATTAAATCAGCAAAAAACATAATTAAAATCATTATCTAGTATTTGCCATTATTTGAAAGAAAAAAACATGTACATTAAATATAATGTTATTATTTTACGGAGCATTTTGGTAACTTTTGATCACTCATGCCTGGTGTACATGCTGGCCAAGTTCGAGCTCTTTTTGGGTTTACCCCCTTTGAGTTTATAGCTTTTGAAAATGTGCAAAAATTGGTCCAAAATCATCCAAAATATGACGCATAACTTAAAATGGACAACTTCTTGTTGTGTTTTGGGTATGACTGTCAATTACATTTTTTTGCATCTTGACATGTTACATATGTGTACCAAATTTCAGAATGCAAGTGACACCTACTGGCCGTAGTTCCTGCGCTATGTAGCCATTTTGGCTCACACCTATGCAATTCCCCTAAAATATCCAATTTTCCGCCAGTCCTGATGTGTGTGCAAAGTTTCACATGTTTTCGAGTATTTTTAGGCATTCAAAAGTTCACCAAAGAATTAAAAAGAAGAAAAAATTAACCCATGGGTTTCAATAGGGTCTTGGCACCAATGATGGAAGGAACCTATTGTAATGCATGGGGTTTTTTTTTTTTTTTTTTACACTTTCTTCTTCATGTGAAAGAAATGCATTTTTGGAGGCCCTAAAAATACTCAAAAATGAAAATTTGTACACATCAGGAAGGGAAATGCACATGTATGTGGCAAAATGGCTCATTAACGCCCCCTGCAGTATTATAAAAATTCAGCCCCCGAACCATGTTTCACCAACAGCTACAAAATTCGGCACACATCTGTAACACATCAGGATGCACAAAAAAGCCTCTTGCACAAATACCCAAAACCCAACAAGAAGTCGGCCATTTTGAGTGATGTGTCATATTTTGGATGATTTTGGACCAATTTTTTGCACGTTTTCAAAAGCTATAAACTCAAACAGGTTAACCCCAACAGAGCTGAACTTTGGACAGAATATACACCAGACATGGGTGATCAAAAGTTATTAAAATGCTCTACAAAAGTCTGAAGGCGTAAAAATTCCGACTGGTGGAATTTCGCCGTTTCGCCATGACACAAGAAGTGCTGTCTAACTAGCCTGTACATGCGCCAATCTGCTTCAGACTTTATATGTGTGATCAGACTTCCGCTCTCATGACATACATAGGCCGACATGCATCCACCTGGTGAACAGTTTTGATAGTTCTCCATCACCAACGCCATAGGCCAAAATGCACTCTGTCGCAGCACCACCTGGTGGACATGCTTGGATTCGCTGACCAGCAAGAATGCGAGGATCCGATCAACGATGCTCGCAGATTTAATTACAGGGAGGTTGTTTTACTGCTGGGCAGTCAGGGACACTTGGATCTGCAGTTGGTGATTTTTGAACTTCTTCAGTCAGATTTAAAATCACCAGAACACCGTCTGAGTGTTACACCTGCCTGCTGCTGTGAGTTGCAATTTATTTCTCTGAATGTTTTCCTGCCCTCTGTGACCAACCCCATCATAACCAGTATGACCCAGCACATCTCACATTCTGGTGAGCAGTGAAAAGAGAAAAAACACACACCTCTGGCTCTGTTACATTCCTCTGTAGATACACACAAACACAACACACAAGCTTCCACCGACGGATGCTCACATCTCCCCGGCAACTGTCTCCAGCTCCTCTCCTCTCCCTTGTTCTGCCTCCTCTAATATCTTTTCAGCCAGTTGTATCTGCACCCACTAGAATCATGTAATAACAGCTTGTCAAGGCTTTTTGTGCCGGGAAACATTTGCATATTCAAATGCGTTGAAAGAGCGAAGCTTGCCATGGCGGATTCTCTAATGTGCATATTCACATTGTGGATTTGTGTGCACGTTCTGCACAGCTAATGGACGCATCAGGCTCATCGTATCTTTTTTTTCTTCAGATTTTCACAACTAAAAAAAACACAGCGCTCGTTCGCCTCCATGCACCCCACCTGCATATTTATTGTGTTTGTGCATGTGTGAATTCCCTCATAGCCATGCACCAACACATTTCTGATTTACAGCTCGTTTATTCCCTGCCAAGAGACGCTATCAGCCTACAAATAAAAGATAATGGAGGCCGAGTAAACACTGAGTGCACTGAGACCATTCCAACTCTGCAATTTTATCACATCCACAGATATAGAGATTTCCTTTAAGGGCTTTTTGAATCACACCAGCCCTGCAGATACTTTCAGTTTTATTTGCAGTTTAAGGTTTCCAGATAATCGTCTCGGTGCCTCCGTCGCTTCCCAATACAATGGAGCAAAATGGAATTTTATTTGTGCCATTCAAATCGTTCAAAATGACATTTAAAAACTCCACAGTGATGTCTCTTTTCAGAAACAATGTTCGGGGGATTCGGAACAATTCGCAGACCTCGCCGTGGAACTTTATCAGAAGAAACGGGGGAATTTCTTCTGGAACGAGAAGCTGCTGTTGAGTTTTTCAAATTCAACTTGCTTCAGCGCCACATGCTGAGCTCCTTTCACTCCATTGTGCTGCAGTGGAGGCAGAAATCTCAGCAGCAGATATGATAAAACCGCAGCAAATTAAACCAGACTTTCCACAGGGATAAACACTGCAGGAGGTAATTAGCAACGTTACATCTTGTCAGAATTTGTCTGAACTGAAATTTTAACTCGCCGTAGTTTAATCAACTTTTTAATAAATGCATGATAAAACATATGGCACTGCCTTCTCTCGCAAGGGCAAAATGACAGAAAAAGTTTGACTTTTTCATCATTCAAAGCACAGCTTGTAGAGTTAAGCCACAAATCATCAATAGCCGTGCCATATTTTTTATTTATTAATGGGGTCGTTTTTAGATTTTACTAAAAATTTAATGTCCAAAATTAATCACAACTCAGCAATCTGTGGTAAAACCAGCAAAGTCAGCTCAGTAAACAAAGCCTTCTTCTACTTTCTAACAAGCTTTTTGCACGTCATTATTCTGGACAAAGTTTGAGTCATTATTAACAATTTTTGGGTCATTCTGGACACATTTTTATTAATTCTGGGCAGGTTGTGACTCAGTTTTGACACATGTTCAGTGATTGTGGACAATTTTATGTCATTTTGTTCAAATTCTGGGTCACTTTCAACAATTTTTGACTAATTTGGGTTAAACTCTCCAGAGTCAGTTATTGGGTAAAACCAATGAGTTATTGAGCTTTGGAAACTGGTAGAGTAGTTTTGGATGAGGCACTTTTATAAAGAATGTTCAAAAAAGAAAAAAAAATAGTTTAAATGTATTACGAACACAATGTTGTTTATGTCATTTCCAGGAAAAAGAAACTTAAATTCACTGTAAATCAAAAATTACCATGGGTATCTATATAGTTAACATCTGGTTCGTTGATCTAAAATGGTTTCTGTCTGACTTTGTGCCACTGATTATAATGGCTGGATGTTTTTGTTGTCCATGTTTATTCACCTCAAACATCCAAGCATGAGCTGCTACTATCAGATAGATCGGGACAGCATTACTACAATCATAAAATTTAAACCGAACAGCAGTTTTTCGGTCTTTTATTCTAGTTTGTCTCCTTATTTGTGTCATGCAACTCCTATTAAACCTACATTTTCTAAGTTGAATCATTCTGCAAATGTGGAGATGTTGGTTTTACATCTACAAATCCACGTCTGTTTGTCTCCGCTGGTCTTTTTCCATTGAATCTGTATTCAGTCAGTTCACTTCAGCTTGAACCTACAATAGGTGTTTTTCACAGCAGACAGTTCGGCTTGTCATAGCAGGAAAAGCACAGGTGTAATTGTTCACAACAAAAAGCCTGTTTTCCACCTAATGGAACTCATTCCAGGATGTTTGTATTGTGAGGTCTGGCTCACTGTCATGGTTTAACACCTAATGTGTCTGAGAAATCATTAAAACGACGGCCTCACCGGAGCTTTTCCAGCAGCAAAGAGTCAAAATGTCCACAGACAGGGTCTTTGAAAAGTTTTGTGGCTTTAGAACAAAATTGTTCTACTTTTCGAGCAATCATTTAGACAGCTAAAACTTGGAATTCAAATTAAATTTTAATGCTGTCCACATAGTTTTGTGTTCTTTTTACTGAGTTGTCATGGTTTGGGCAGATTCAAGGTTCCAGTAAAGAACAATATCGATGCTACAGAAGAATACTAGGGCTACAACCAAAGAATATAATGTAAGGACTGTGTATATCATGGCAGTGTTGGGTTTCCAGTGACTCCACTGGAACATTTTATTTTCTGAACTTTCTTTATAGACTGTTTTACAAGTCTTCTGTAAATATGACAAAATATGCTGGGTCAAAAATACACATACAGCAATGTTAATATTTGGTAACATGTACTTAAATGACCATTTTCATCTCAACTAGGCACTTTTTGTTGTTCTCCACAGACTTCGGGTTGTATCTTTGGCCATTTATCCTGACAGAATTGGTTCAGTTTAACTAAATTTGTTGGTTTTCTGATGCAGACTTCTTCCTTTATCACAGTCCACAAGGTTCTAATGAGGTTTGAGTCATGACTTTCAGGAAGCCAGTCAAAAACCGTAAGTGTAGCCTTATTTAGGGGTTTCTTTACTATTTGTGATGTGCGTTTGGGGTCACTGTCTTGTTGGAACACCCAACTGTGTCCAAGTATGAACCTGCTATTTATTGTTGCTGTTTTCTTAATTAGATATTTGATCGATTGATTGTCAGTGAAAAAATGGTGAAAAATGTCAGAATTTCTCAAAGCCTAAGATGATGTCCCCAAGAACCACAGCCATAGCACTGTTTAAAGAACAGGTCATACAACAGGTGGTACAAATGCCAGATTTGCAGTGAGGGCAACACTTGGGACAACAGAGGGAAAGTTCAAGAACATCTAGTGGGCAGAAGAAAGATGCCATTTTGATTCCATTATTCAGTTTTTGACGCCACTATATGGATCAATCGATCTACGTAATCATAATTCAGACACTCAAATAAAATGATGGCCATTAAAGGTGCACTATATAGTACAGAGGAAGTGATTTCAAACATCTGTCTAGTAACATTCAAGCACGTTCCTGCTGGTGTCTTTGGGCTGCAAGTAATTATTTTCATTGTAGATTAAGCTGACGATTGTTTTATTGATTAATGGATTCGTCTCCCCTTCAGAAAATGGTGAAAAATGTTTCCTGAAGCACCAAGATTATTCCCAAAAATGCCTGCAACCCAAAGATATTCAGTTTACTGTCATAGAGAAGGACAGAAAGCAGAAAATATTCACATTTAAGACGCTGGAATCAGAGAATTTAGACTTTTTTTCTTTAAAAAGTTACTCAAACCAATTATTTATCAAATTACTTGATAGTTGAACCCCAGACTGAGCTTTCTACAGCCCAAAGCCTCTCCAGACTTTTCATCTCTACTCTGCTCATCAGCTGTAGAAAGATGTTTCACCATGCTGAATATATCTCCAACAACTAGAAAGATGTTTCATCGTGCTGAATGGATCTCCAACAACTAGAAAGATGTTTCACCGTGCTGAATGGATCTCCAACAACTAGAAAGATGTTTCACCGTGCTGAATGGATCTCCAACAACTAGAAAGATGTTTCACCGTGCTGAATGGATCTCCCACAACTAGAAAGATGTTTCACCGTGCTGAATGGATCTCCCACAACTAGAAAGATGTTTCACCTTGCTGAATGGATCTCCAACAACTAGAAAGATGTTTCACCATGCTGAATGGATCTCCAACAGCTTGCTCCTCTGTTCACTGTTTCTGAGCCATGCTGGATTTATTTCATTTATCCAATAGCTTTTTTTTGTCATTTTGAACAAGTTTTAGTCATTTTTCATCATTTTAAAATAATTTTGGACAAATTGTGAGTAATGTTTTTTAAGATATTGATGTTGTTATGGACAAATTTTGAGACATTTAGAGGTTTTTTGATTAATTCTGGATGAGTGCATATCATTCTAGACAAATTTCTAGTTATCTGGATAGCGTCTGTGCCATTTTGGACAATTTTCCAGTTATTTGGGACAAGTTTCTGTAAATTATGACAGCTTTTAAGTCATTTTGAATATTTATTTCCATGTTTCCAGCCCGTGGAGAGATGTTTCGCCATGCAACTTGCTCCTCTGTTCGCTGTTTCTGAGCCACACTGCATTTATTTTATTGGTTTTTCCTCAATTATTTACTAGATGAAAACTAATTGATTCATTCTTGCAGCTTCACAAAACACAATATTTTTGACATGGTGTATATCTAACTTGCTGGATCAGTGTTGTTCTTTCTGCACAAAGCAAGGTCCACAAAATGACAGATTTTCTTACTTCACTGATGCTTTGAGGAATGAACAGGATAACTAACCTACAGCACGGTCCAACACCAATGGACTGGCGCAAATAAATGGTTCTGGATTGACATGTTCGACTGTAAAACATGGCTGTAATGTCTGGTAGCAGAAACGTCCCTGTATTGGCTTTGTGCTCCATCAGAGGTGGAGTGATACTAACCGGACTGCTGTGTTGCGTTGGTGTAACCCTCATGGGTCGGCAGCTTCCCAGCATTAGTTATGGCCCGGCAGGCCTTTGGAAGCTGCTTCAAATGGGCTCGTCAATGAGAAAACACAAACATCTATATCACTGGAGGCTGAAATATGGAAAGCAATGAGCTTTTCATAAACCCAATCGCTCTCTGACTGTTGAGTCATCACATACATTGATGACAATTTCAATACCCTCATTAGCAACCATGAGCACACACACATGGAGTCGGGTTTCCATCACTTCTGAGGACACTGTAAGTGCTTAACCAAACCTGAACCAAAATCCCAGCTTTATTAATCCTAAACTTAACCTTAAACCAAGTCTGCACTTTAAAATCTACATTAAACGAGTCCCAAAATAGATGCAGGTCCTCATGATGTGACTCTAAACTGGTTTAAGTCCTCACAACATGAGCAACACAAGTGTGCGCGCACACACACACACACATAATGGCAATGTGTCCAATGGAAGCACTCCTAATATTTCTAGCCTAATTGTAATGGGTGATGTGACTCGTGGCTGTTTAGAGCTATTGACTGGAGCTAAAGACACACTGTTTAAGTCATCATTAACAGCCTTCAATAAGAGTCACTGGCAGCAAGTGGAACACTGATTAGTGTGTGTGTGTGGAGTGTGTGTTTTAGTAACAGGATGAAAGAGAACAAAATGACTGTGTTTCTGCATGAGGGTTTGTCTGTATCAAAGAGCGTCTGTAATGCAAATAAACCTGGAAACACTCACACCTCCAACACGGTTTTATATTAATGTTTTCAGATTGCTTCCTGAGAGTTTCTGTTGCAAAGTGCAGCTTTAAACTCTCCTCCTGCCTCCTTTGTTCCTTCAAGCATTAGCACCACTCTCTCGTTTCTGACAGACGTGACTGTAAACTTTGCTTGACGTTAGCAGGTCAAACTGCCAATCTGTCAACTCTATGGGACTGATTTTTTGTTGTTAAAAATAAAGTAAGGGATGGATACTCCAGCGGAAACTCACAAATGCACAAAGATGGAAGGAATATGGATGGAAAACCTTGATAAGAAGTCTGCTTGTATAGTCTGTGGTGAAGTAGTAAAGTATTTTAGTGGTTAGCATTAGCATGAAGCACTAGCAAGTTTTTGTGAGCTGGCTTGTATAGTTTCTTTGTCAGTCGTAAGTTTATGTTGGACATGGTAGCAGCCTTGCAGCTAGCATTAGAATTTAGAGTTAGCACTAGCAGGTTTGGCGACTCTGTATGTATAGTTTCATTGTCACTTTTTAGCAGTCAGCACTAGGTATTCAGCATCTTGCACTAGCTAACTGGTAGCATCAGCTCTGGTCACTACCTGGAGCATCTCCTAAACAAGGCCTGGGTCAGTTGAACATGGCAGTGCTGTTTGGATTGTGTAGAAGCAGTGTGAACTGGCACTAGAGGGGGTGAATATGGGACGCCTGAGTTCATCCTAGCCTCCTGGAGGTGTTGTGGGACTAAACAGACCAAACATCGTTGAAGGGAGGTTTCCACCTGATGACCCCCCAGAGATGTGTTAGGAATCATTGCTCACTGGTGTGTATAGTGATGGGTCAGGGATCCTAGGTCCTTCAGTGAGTGCACATCTTTGTTGTTTGGAGCACAAGCGTCTTGTGTTTAAATTAACATGTCACTCCATGTCAAAAAAACACTATGACAGAACTCCTCCTATCTGATGGAGACCAAACCAGTGCCCACTTATCAGACAGTATTGGAATGATGTTCATGGAGCACCGCAAGACATTTTAAAATGTGGAATTCCTTTTGGAATAAAAAGTGTTTATTTTGGATATTTATCACAGGAACGGAGAAAAAAGGACAAATATCTATTGAGTGTTTTGTTGGTTGCAAGTAAGAAATAGTTATCACAGGATATTATAACAGGATATTTATAAAAATGGAAGAGATGACAGGGTTTATAAATCAGAAACATGACCGGTTTGTAGCATGTTAGGAAAAATGGGTTGCATATATAAAAATTAAAAAGTCCAATTTAATTTTGAGTTTGAATATTTAAAGACAGTGTAATGGCCAATTCCTAATGTTCCTAAAGATGTTCACGTTTCTATTTATTTCATTTTATCCATCACTAAAAATGGTTAAAACTGATAAAGAATTTACAAATAAATAAATAAACTAAACAAAGTGTTCGACAGCAGCTGTATGGGTCCGGTGACATTGTTGAATGACTGCGTCAATGTCACCCATGTGTGAGCGCAGCATGTTATAATTAGAAAATTACATGCATGGGACATATGTGCGCTGTATTAAAAATTGGATGATGTCAGGTTGGATATGCTGGATGGGCTGCAGTGGATTGGATTACATGTTTAAGCTCCTGTAGAACTGATCGATACGCCAGTGGCACTACATGGAAGACCTTGACCCGCATTGATCCGCTGACATTTTTCCACTCAAAATGCATTAATGTTTTATCATTAGAAAATCTGGGAGACAAGACTGGACACTAATAGAATGTGTGTTTAATGATGCTTATCATAGAAATGTCATTAAAGCCTTTAAAAAAACAAATTACATCTGGAGTTTAGCATCACTGACCCATTAAATCAGTAGAGTCTAATCAGCTATTGACCAGTAGGGTCTAAATATGGTGGAGGGACTTTTGAAGTCCATGGGATATATCTTGCATACATTTTTACTAAAAGTAAAAAAAAAAGATTTTTATGTTCATTATGATAATGTCTTTACAAATTCCGTAATTATTTATTATGGAAAAAATCACTTATTAACAAAAAAATGACTGGATATCACTAAAATGTCAACTATGTTACATAAAGTCCTGCCAGTATATAGTGACCCATCCAGAATGACTTGAAAAAGCAAAAAAAATTGTACTTTTTTTTTTTTTACTTCACTATATTTACGTGGTGATTAAAGTTCAGCTGAAGCAGTAAGCTCGTTTAATAGTTAATCGTTTGAAAGAAAACTGTTGACTTCGCACTCTTTTTAGACATTTTCACAAACTAAACAGTCAATCAAGTCAAGGAGAAAATAATCAGCAAATTAATCTGTTAGAAAATACTCATTAGTTGCAGCTGGATACAAAAATAGTGCAAATACAATAATAAAATCCTGCTTTTACATTAATGCATGAGGAATACTAATCTATTAGTGATATATTACATAATAAGAAAAGTCATGGGAGACATTTTTCAGCATTAAGTAGATTTACTTTCAAGATTATAAGTTTTTTTTCAAATTATAAGACTTTTGCCAGTACTTTTAAGAGAATGATTTTAGTATTTTGACTTTTGTAAAGGTTGTGGATTCTCCTGAATCTGAAAAACTCAATATTTATACTCATTTTAGTATTTTGACTTTTGTAAAGGTTGTGGATTCTCCTGAATCTGAAAAACTCAATATTTATACTAATTTGCCTCAAGGGGCCTGAAAATCTACTCATCTTCTCTTTTCTCTGCCGAAGGAAACTCTAGAAAAGCAGAACACGAGGGATTCCTCTTCTAGGACAAACAGATGCAACAGATGTTTTAAATCCTGATTTTCAGCTGCAGCCGTCTCCATGTGTTCCAGGATTTAAAGTTTGACAACCAAGAAAAAGCCCAAAGAGTTGTAAAGTCTCACAGCCTTGATGATTCAACCGGAGGGAGTTTTGTGTGCAGCGTTTGAGGCGACTTCATGTCACCAAGTGCTGAACTGAAATAGCTCCTCCTGCTTCTCCATCTCAGAGCCGGTTGCATCATCTAAATGCCTCCCTGCTCTCTGCCGTTGCCCTCACCCCGGCTCTTTTCTGCCCCCGTGAACTCCTCCAACCTGATCTTTTCTCTCTCAGCCTCTTTGCTTCCTCCATAATTATTCTTGTCCCAGTTCCCTCTCTGTCGCTCGGCTCTCCTCGGCCCTCCATCGCTCTTCCTCCCTCTCTCGCCTCGGGAAGAATTCAGCACCGACTGACAGTCTGATTTAGTTCCAATACCAACCTCCCATCTCTCTTTCTCCCCCTCTCTGTCTCACCCTCTCTAGAGGGAGGGCGTCGCACATAAATCTCCGCTGTATCCATCTATTACCTTCCACATTTGAGCCCTGACCTAATTCCTCCCCGTCTCCAACGTGTCAGTAGGTCCAGGATATAGAGGCCCACCGGTCGTCAGCCTCCTAATCCAGACTCTTCTGTGTTTTATGGTTCATAATTTCACTAACGCTATCTCATATTACCTCATACCACTAATGTAATAAGACAAATTACCCATATATAGCTCACTTTGCTCCTTTAATCACCTTTTTTTCCCTCTCCTCTGGAGGTACTGGAGCTCGGCGTGTGTGTCTAAGATGATTCTAGTATAAATCTCTGTCGCTCTCAGTGAAAATTATTGCATCAGGACTATATTTTAGCAGCATGATAAAAGGGGGGACTTCAGCCATTTTTAACAGCTTATTATCATTCCTCACAGATTCAAGATTTATTAACTTGCACCTCCTCGGGGGGTGAAGCCAAATTTACCTCCAGTGTTACGAATCCACGTCCATCACGGACTCATGGGGGCTTCGTTGGTTCTGGTCCCTCAGGAAAAGTCACTCTGGGCCCGGAACCGTAAATACCGTCAACCCTGGAGGTCCAGTGCCTGTCGTGGGCCTTTTCTTTGCTATTTTTGCCGCCAAACTGCTCAGAGGTTCTGATGAAAGCGAGGCTATTAGAGCTGCGTTCTCCTGTGATGACTTTTATTGTACGTCTGAGACGGTAGATTCAGTTCCAGTTAATTAGACAACTCATTTTAATTAACATGCAGTCATGTGGCGGCTCAGGGACCAGTGTTGTTTTCATCACTGGATAAAGAAAAGCAGGTCAGTCAGAGTGAAGTTGGTCCAGTAGTTTCCTCTTAAGACATTTTCCTCTATCTTAAGGCAGGGGTGTCAAACTCATCTTAGTTCAGGTTCCACATTCAGTCCAATTTGATCTCCAGTGGACCGGACCAATAAAATCACAGCATAATAACCTATAAATAACTACAACTCCAACTTTTCCCCTTTGTTTTAGTGCAATAAAAGGTGTGTTCTGAAAATGTTCACATTGAAGGAATTATCAATTTACAAAATATCATGAACAACCTGAAATCTATTAAGAAAAAATAATTTCAATTTCAGCAACATTCAGCCTCAGTTTATCATTTCCACATTACAACTTCCACATCACAGAGTGTCTACAAAGGAACACAACATTTAGTCACAGCTACCTGGAACTGCACAACGCAGGATTTTACTTAATGATCAAAACAACTTATCAAGATCTTGAAATTATTTTAAATTTGCATTAATTTTTTTTTTTAAATTCTGCCAAAAAAAGACAAAAAACAACAAAAACAAGACAAAGGATTCCAAAAACGAGACAAAAAGCGGCAAAAAAATAGACAAACGACACAAGCAAGACAAAATAAAGACACAAAACGACAAAAACAAGACAAAAAACATGAACAAAGTGATACACAAAATGACAAAAACAAGACAAAAAGCACAAGCAAGACAAAAAGGAAACATAAACCGGCAACAAAACAACAAAAACATGAGACAAACGACCAAAGTCAGACAAAAAACAACAAAAACAGGACAAAATACTACAAAAACGAGGCATACAAGAACAGTGAACAATCTAGTATTTGACTTTATGATCAAAACAACTTGTCATGGTCTAGAAATTATTTTAAATTTACAGTTTTACTAATGTACAATTTGCAGTTAATGTCTTCTCTGTAAATTTTAGACTTTACAAAAGTCATCCCACTGGCCGGATTGGACCCTCTGGAACACTGGTTTGGGCCCACGGGCCGCATGTTTGACACCCCTGTCTTAAGGCTTTTAAATAACCCATAACACCCCATTTAAACTAAAACTTGTTTTTAGTAGCTATGTGCACAAATAGCTGACTAAATGATTGAATTTCACTCTCCCAGCTTGTCAGCACCAGAAATGCTCCTAAATATTAAACATTTTTGGCTCCATTTGCATCAAATCTGACAGAATTTCAGAAAATTTGTTGCCACACCATCTCAGATCATTTCCTTCTTTGTGATTTTGGACTCAGAACTAAATTCTGTGAAATATTTTGGCTGAATTTTGAGAATCTTTTCAGACCTAGTTTGTAATTTCACCCTCAAAAAACACATCTTAGTCAGCGAAGCCAATTCAAGCATTCAGTATCTTCAGAAATTTCACGCCCACGGCCATGAAATCTGGCAAGGACACGGCCAAAATCGCTTCCAGCAAATCCTAATGATTAAATGGTTCCAGCAGACTGCATTTTTGAAAAATTATTGGCCCTCAAAAGTGCAAAATTTTCAAACCAGGGTGGCACTGAGGGTTGAGAAAGAGTCTTTATCTCCTATTAAATATACAATTGTTGGTTCACATTTTAACAAGTTTTGCTCCAGTACCAGTAGGATTTGATGTGGAACAAGTATTGTATGCTAATATTGCACTTTCATGCAGTTTTCACCTGCCAAAGCTGTGATGCGAACTAATTTGTAGGGCCACAGAAGCTGGTACGTGTAGATGCACAGTTGCATTCGGGGCTCACTTCGGCTCCTGAGTGTTTCCAAACATACTTGAAATGAACACTGAGCAGAGAAACCGATGACAATTCAACACAATAAACGCCACGTCATGGCGAGTTCTCCAGCATAAACAATATCAACATGTTACCGAAAGCAACAAAAGAGAATAATGCAAGAAAGTTCTTTTTCAACAGAACTACGATTGAAATACTTGAAAGCTGTTTCAGCGTCTCTGTCGGTCTTAAAGTCAAGCTTGTGTTGCTGTAGTTTTACTGGCAGGAATAAAGATGAGCAGGAACTGAAGGTTTATACACCCCAGTGGACCCGCTGTGTTCAGGAAATTCTGAAAATTCAGGCAAAATATTTTACAGAACTTAGTTTTAGCTGCAAAATAACAAAGAAGGAAACCAAACCAAAGCTGGTAGAACAACAGTGGCGTCCGAAATGACTCAGACTGACCTTATTATTGCTGTTTTACTGTGTGTTTGACTGTATTTAAATCTAAAAAATGAAAACCATCACAATAAATAACCACTAGACCATATTCACTGCTTCAACCCTGAAGAATTTAAAATGTTGCTTTAAATTAAATTTTATTTAGCCAGCTGTCGTCTCACTTCGAAGGTTAATGTTGATCTGCATAGAACAATTTAATCAAAATATGATTCACTAATAGAAGAATATGAGTGGTAGTTTCTCAAATAGCTCCATGTAATGTCATTTTATCAGACAATCTTTAACCTTGTTGAAGTGTCTGGCAGCACTGTTCATATCCAGTCCTAATGCTAAGCTAAGCTAATCGGCTGCAGTATTTGAAACATGACAGTGGCACCTTCTCTAAACTTCTCTCTCAGTCTTTCCTTTTCCCTTTCCTTTAAAACTGTGTCTATGATGCGTATCTTTGTAATAAATTTCTTCAGGCAGTTCAAAAAGCTCATTTTCAGGTCAGGGTTCTGCTCACTGACATGCAGTTTGACCTTTAAAGTTCCAGACTTAAACCTTCTTAACTTATTACAGAGGAAAATATATATAAATCAAATCACAATACGCCAACTTAAAGCCCGAAAGGATCTTAATCTGGTTTCACAGTGAACTTACAGACCTACAGCAGAGTGTTCAAATATTTCAATTCATTTTCTGTATTTGCAGAAAGAACTTTGTGTTGTCTTTTCATAAATTGGACATATTTATCATCATAGAGGTGATTTTTTTTCCCCCTAAATTGGCCTAAATTGCACTATGTGGTCTCTGGTCTGCAGTATTTTTGGCGTTTTTGAATTTTTGTTTGTATCTTTGAGACAGTGATGGTGACAGGTTTCAAGAACAGATTTTAGTGCATTTTGATGTATTCTATTTGAAAATTGTGGGAAAACGTCGCAAAATTTCGGCAAAAATTTTGGTTGAGATGCGTTTTGCCTTGTTCTGAGTAAAATAGACATGGAATGATTTTCCTGAATTTGTTCCAGCAGAACGAGCATTTAGTCCACGTTTCAAATTTTTTTCGGGTTTGTTTTTGGACTGCAGATAAAAACCAGCATTAACGATTAATTACAACTTTCCAGAAGACTTTATTTACATTTCTCAACTATTTTTCTCTTATAGACGGCCACAGTTTGGTTGTTTTTTTTTTTTTTTTTAACCCTGTAAGACCCACCCAAATTTAGAAAATAATAACAGTAATAATTTTATATGTATAAATCTGCAAAAACACAAAAAATAATATATAGACTAAATTATATATATGTATGTATATAATTCATTAGGTATATATTAATTAGATAAATATATTATATAATTTATATTTTTTTCAGATTTTTTTATATTTGGGTTTTACAGATTTATTCTATTTATATATAGAGATAATATATAAACATATATAAACATATATCAAATCTGTAGAACACAAACAGAAAAAACTTTTTCTATATTTGGGTCTTAGAGGGCTAAAGGTGGAAATTCTCTCTCTTGGTCTCCTGCAGACTTTTTTTAGAACCTCTTCAGTCAATGCATTTGTTTATTTTCCACTGTAATTATACCTTAAGCTACTAAAAAAAAAAACAACTGTGAGTCACTGTGCATTCCTAAGTAATGATGCTGCATTTTTGGGTTAAAGCTTTTTGGTGGTCAGCTCACAACCTCTGCTTAAAAGTAACAATCTTCTTTTAATTTTTGCGTCAAAATCTTGCTTCAAATTCACTTAATTATAAGGGAACACAGCTTTTGTGGTCAGATCCTACAATGTCATCAAAACCTCCCCAGTAAAAGCTCCACAGAGGGCAGATATTAAAGTGCTGCTGGACTGGAGCTGCTCTGTCCTGCTGTTCATGTTTTTTCATTCATGTTTATGTGACCTGTTGGATCTTCGGGACTCCATTTATCCTCGCTAAAGTTCTCCTTTCAGATGGGTAATTATTTCCAAAGTGGCCATCAAAAGGACTCCATCAGAGGCAGAAGCCAAGAGGGAGCAGCAAGAAATGAAAAGATCAGTCTCCAGCTGCAGTCCCACCGTGGTCGCTGGTAAATTGAACTTTGAGCGTGGTCAGCAGTAAAAGGTTGGCCGGCAGGTGATCTGAAACATGGAGGCCAATAAACATGATGGAGGAGATGGTGCTGTTGTCGTGAATTGTTTTTTCTTCAAGGTAACTTTGGTGTATATCTTTTTTTCCCCCAAACTGCTCACAGTAACGTTCATTTTCTCTCAGTGTGTCATCTAGAACCCGAAGCTCCACGAAGCCTCAACACAAACTGTGCCGGTGTTAGTTTGAGGTAAAAGGGAACATCAGCGCTGACAGGTGATATTTCAGGGACTTTTTTTTTTTTCGAGGGAAGGTGCAGAGGTGGTTTGAAGGTTGGAGGATTAGAGGAGAAGGAAATAGGTTGATGGGGACAGAAGGATGGACGGACGAGAGAAGAAGGGGAAGAAGAGGGAAGAAATGAGTTTAGGACGAGAGCAGCCGAGAGGATTTGAGACGAAATGGGAGGAGAATCAACTCAGCGAGGAGTGTAATGAAGAGAAGGCAGAAAAAGCTAATATGTACCTTTTGTCTCCTTTTTTATTCTCGTGTGTTTGTGCTGCTGAGGTTCTGTCATTGTGAGGACAAGTTGTAGACCTGGACAGTAATGACTCCTAAAGTAAAGAGGGAACACATTGTCCAGGTCTAAGTCCTTCAGAGGACACTTCAGGGATAAGATTTAACCCTCCTCTGATTTTATATACCTCCATATAATGCTGAAAAACTGACTATCAACAACAGCAAAACTAGTGAGCCTTCACATAATCAGGTTTTGACACGTCTTGTCCACAAGTGCAAAAAAGTCCAGAGTGATTAGTGGAAAAAACATATTTCTACAAGACAATGACAGACAATTCTATTTATATTTTTGTTGCTTAGAATTTGCCAATAATTTCTAGTCCAAAAATTCAGCAAAAAAAATTATTCCCCAAGTTTCTGAAAATTTGCAAAACCTTCAGGAAGAAAATTACAATAATTCCTTAAAAGTTTCCCTTAAAAGTTTTTTTTTTTAATCCCTCAAATTTGGGATATATATGTAATCACTTTAGATATTTTTAGGATTTTTTTTTTTGAAGATTTTTGCTCATTTTTTGAAAACATTTACAAGAATTTTCTTGCCAAATTTGGGAGATTTAAAAAAAAAAAAAAAAAACTTTTAAGGGAAATTTATATAATTATTGGAATTTTCTTTCTGAAAGTTTTGCAAATTTTCAGAAATTTGGGGAATTTTTTTGGCTGAATTTTTGATTTTTTTCAGACAAGGAAACAATATTTTTTGGTGCCTGTAAATGAGGACAACAGGAGGGTTAAAAGAGTGAAGTTAATTAAGAGTAGAAACCAATAAGCAGAAAGGAAATTAAGAATTTGTAATTATTACTTTGGAAACTGAATTATTTCTACAGTCAGCCCCATTTCTTTTGGAACAAGGTGCTCATCAGCGGAAACTAGAAATTATTGGCAAATTCTAAGCAACAAAAATATAAATAGAATTGTCCCTGAAATATTTTTGGTGCCTGTAAATAAGGACAACAGGAGGGTTAAAACCTGAAGGCAGATTTTGGTGATGAGAGGGGTTAATGGCAAGATTTTCTCTTCTTCTACGCCTCCTTTTCTAACTCTTCATCCTGTCATCTACTCTCTCCTAAATTCAGCCCTTTTTAACCATATTTCTTTTTATTTTTTCACCGTCTCCTTTCCTTTGCCTTTTATCGCAGGTGTATTTTCTCATTTTTTAACTTTTTTCTCATCTTACTTTTTTCCATTCATCTTCTTTTTCTCCTCTCTGCTCTCTTTTCTCTCTTTATTCCCTGTTTCTCCTCTCCTCTCAGCAGGGTTATTGATGGCCTCGTATTCTCGGTGGCCGGGTGGACAGGAAACAGAAACCCCTGCAAAGAGTGGAGCAGCATCACAGCCCTCGGGCAGGTGACCAGGTGACTGACTGTGTGTGTGTTGGTTTGTGTGTGTGTGTGTGTGTGTGTGTGTGTGTGTGTGTGTGTGTGTGTGTGTGTGTGTGTGTGTGTGTGCGCGTGTGTGAAAGAGATGGGATTTGTGTCCAGGCTCGAGTTATGCTGGTTGCGCTGACAGAAGCAAAAAGGTAAAAGGGGGAGAAAAAAGAGGAAAAGTAGGAAAAGAATTCATTTTCTCCAGAGGGATGGGGGTTTGTTGGAGGTTTGTTGAAGGTTCGTGTGTCTGTGCAGAACAGTGGACTCCTGCTACCTCCAGCCCTGCAGGCCTCTCACAATAAATGGATTTTCTTTTCTATTCTAGGACGCACTGGACCTTATTTCCTTCTCATTCTCCTCTCTCTTTCAATCTCTGTCTCCATCTCTGTTCTCCCCGAGCTACGAGAACATGCTCCCAGATGTTGCAGCAGCCCTATTATCTCATGGAGAGCCATTAATAGACTTTAATTTAATTCAGTGATCCTTTATTACAGTAGACTATTTAAAAAAAGGAGTCCGACCAATAAAATCAAGGCAAATATCCTACTCGTACGACTTCAAATAAGAAGAATATGAGGGATAATCAAGACGATAGCGATGACAGTGATGCCTTGTTGCTATGGTTACCAGCAGTTTAATAACCTCATGCGCTGATTTTGAGCATTGATGAGGACGTTTAGTAGGAAATTTAAGATGTACAGAATGAAGTTTTAACAAACCAATCCTAAGCAAGGAGGGTTAAAAAGCAAAAAGAGAAAAAGCAAGAGACAAGTCTTTTTATTTCACTTTCTAAGCCAGGTGGATCCTTAGAAAAGTTATTTTATCTTTTCAGATTGGATATTAACACATTTTTTTGCTGAATTTTTGGATTTTTTTCAGACAAGGGAACAATATTTTTTGGTGCTGTAAATGAGGACAACAGTAGGGTTAACCATATTTTATTTTGTAAAAGCACTACAGGACTGTTAAAATTTAGCTGTACTT